>NW_024609870.1:1361744-1469963 GCF_016920785.2 Ixodes scapularis | reverse complement strand
GGGAACGAGTACTTGAGACTTTAAGCCCATTTTCATGGCTTGGTCTTTAGACAGTTTTTGATGTCTAATTCACTCGAGAAGGTTGGCGAGTGAACCTGCCGCCACAGGTTTCTCTTCTAGCCGCTAGGGTGTCACCAATGCTCGGGCGTGGCAGTCAACGGGTTAAAGGCCGACCTAGAGTAGTAGCGCACAGGCGAAGAGACTGTTGTTGCCCCGGGAAGTCCCTGTGCCTACCTCAAGCACGGCCAGGATGGTCTCGAGCTGGTCCTCCCTGAGCACGATCTGGTTGCTGATGCGCCCCAGGCACTGGATGGCCTTCAGGCGCACCTCCTCAATCTCGTCGTTGAACATGTCCACTATGAAGTCCAGCGACTGGGCCGCAAAGGAGTGGAACTTCAGCGCCAGCTTGCACAAGGAGTCCAGGGTGGCCAACCGCACCTCTGCAAAGCCAAGCGCTTTGCTCCAGACCCAAACTGCCCAAGGAAACGAAAACAGTGCCTCTGCCACATCGACCGGGTCGTGCAGCATACAGACCACAGGGTGTCTGCTGTAGCAACCAAACTGGCAGAAAAGGTCCTAAAACAATCAATAACGACTACACTCTGCACCCGGGCATTGGGTAAGACGCTCGCGCTGGAGCTGGGACCGCTCCTATCTGCCGTTCCCACATTGTCAGTGACTGCACTGGAGGGGATTGCGACACCCCGCAAGCACACAGTGTTTGGAGCTCCCAATGGGGGCTCTACGAGTGTTCGCTCAAAATTGGTGGGGCTGCCAACTTGCTAGAACAACGCCATTGGGCTCTCCTAATATATTAACGCAGGCTAGTGGGTTAGGTATATTAGACATGAATGACGACTGTACCATCTACTTCGGGCACTTGTCTGCCCTTGGCGCTATTTATGTACAAGTCTCCCAAAGGCAAACATTAACGTAGACGAGCGATAAAGAAATGTTTCTTGGCAGGTTTCCTCCGACAAGTGCAGTGTCTTCTCCAAATTACTAGCCGACATCTACGGGCAGACTAAATTTCCCGACAGTCAGAGGCCTTAAGCGTTTTCCTTGCCAAGAAATGCCCCGAGAGCGTCGCACTCAAAAAACTGCACATATCTGCGAGGCAGTTTCGCAAGTGACCCGCACGATAGAGTGAGCTGCGATTCGAGGCTTAAAGTGTCGAGATTTCTGTCGCATAGTGGGCACATCCGATAGCCGGGGACTCCAGAACGTTTTATACAGTTTGTGGCTCTGTATCTCGCACCAATGAAAAGAATGACCCGGCCAAATGTAAGAAATTAATCATGTGTTTTTTTATCGTGCAACCAAAATTTTTAGTGGACAGTGCCATGATCGGTCTGCTTCAGATTGTGGACACCTCGTTTACAGCGAAAGCATTTCTGTGGGCAAAACAGCCAAGGAACGTTTGTCCATCAGCTGTTATTTCAGGCAAAAACGAGACAAACATCTCAATATAAGCATCGTTTGTCTCGTTACATTATCATGTCCGAGAAAATTGGTAACCTTGCATGGCATTGCCACTTACCTTCTGTACTGTAGGGGCTACTTCAATGACCTCGCAATTTGGGTGCTTCACAGGTCGGAAGTCTGGTCAGTCAGAACGTCAAGTTGACTCTTTTCTGCGTCGCTACGTATTTGGCAAATTCGATAAACTACCCCGGTTGACTTGGAGACTCGGCGTCTTCCACATTCGTACCCTTTTTCTCGTAGCAACCGCTGGCCTCTCGGCTAGCTTCACTCCGCTCCTACTCTCTTACGCCTAACGTTCCGTCCCTTTCGTCGGCGTCTTTCTACTTTCGCGAATGGACGAAAGGGTCAACGCTCTAACTGTCGACGCAGTGTCGGTGTCGAGGTATTCCAGGCTTATGTAAGTACCTGGCACAGAGCTCGCATAATAAACTTAGAGGAAAAGTCTGCCATTTTCCCATGCATTTCAGGCACGTCAGAACGGTGGAGCACAGAAGCAAATGTCGGCGAGCCCAGATTATTAGAGAACCTATAATAAACTCGCAAGGTCCGTGTCATTTTCTTAGTTTCATTTGGTGAGAAAACAGCTGCATCCTGCAGGAAACCAAGAAAAACTCAAGACGGCAAGCAACCTAACTTGAACTCGTTGCGGCAATACAAAAGTGCCTAAGCTGTCGTCCGCATTCTTTCTGCGTAAAATTGTATTCTTACTGAAGCTAACTCCGATCCGAAAAAATTGAGCATGCCAAGGTCGAAGAGAGTTGGCCTAGTTGACCAAGCACCTATGCCACAAGCTCTGCCGGCCACACCAGGCAACTGTGAAAGAAAACAGAAGAAATAAACAGACAAAATAACCAATTTCTGGAGGAACCTTGGCGCCGCCGGTTTGTCTCTTCCTTTTGTACATTTTTGCGCTGTTTTATCTCATTATGTTTGAGAACAAAAGACGCAGAAGAGAGAGGACTCTGAGATGCCTTGGGAGGACTTTGCCAGCTTCAATGGCTTAAAGAACAATGAGAATAAGAAAGTGCCCAAAGAAAGGATGTGGCGACACTAGACACGGCGTCGCGTGCCAGGAAGGTCAAGACTGGAGCGAGTGTCTGCTGCATTTCTCATAGAGTGCAATTCTGCATATATTCTATTTGATCGGTAATCTTCAGATATTCCCTCTTTGAAGACCGTGCAAGATGATGAAAGTGCCCCGCGATACCGTATTTACTCGCAGAATGAACGTACTTTTTTTTCCGAAAAATCATTCATTACACGAAGTAAAATTTTTGCGTCTGTATTTACTCGCATAATAATGAACCCACCTTTTATCCTGAAAAATCGAAGTAACTTCTTATCTCTTTGCCGGGGTGCCGGAGGTAACCAAACTAAGCTGCGCAAAAAAAAAACAAAAAAAACTCCTCTGTTTTCTTTTCCCCTTAGTTCCTTGGGTTTTTTTTTTTTTTCTTTTTTTGCCGCCTTTTGCAAGCTGTTCTGTTTGCTAAGAAGTTGCTTAGACAAGGGCTCTCCCCTTACCTTTCTTATCTCCTCGCGTGCGGCGCGCGACGCATGACCCCCCTTCCCTTCCCCCTTCCCCCCCCCCCCCCCCCCCCCCCCGTAACCAAACTGCGCTGTGCAAAAAGAAAAAAAAAAAAAAGAAGAAAAAAAAGCTCCTCTTTTTTTTTTTTTTTTTTTTAGTTCCGTGGGTTTTTTTTTTTTTTTTCTTCTTTCTTTGCCGCCTTTCGCAAGCTGTTTCGTTTGCTTAGAGGGCTTCTCCGCTCCTCTTACCTCCTTGCGCGCGATCCCCCGTAACCAAACTGCGCTGTGCAAAAAAAAAAAAGGGAAAAAAAAAGCTCTTCTGTGTTTTTGTTTTCTTTTAATTCCGTGGGTCTTTTTTTTTTTTTTCTTTTTGCCGCCTTTTGCAAGCTGTTTCGTTCGCTTAGAGCGCTTCTCTTTCTTACCTCCTTGCGCGCGGCGGCGCGCGAACCCTAAAGTCCAAACTGTGCTGTGCAAAAAAAAAGAAAAAGCTCCTCTCCATGTTTTTTTTTTTTCTTGCTTCCTTTGGATCTTTGCGAATTTTTTAACGCCTTTTGCAAGGCGTTTTGTTCGCCCACACTGCCCATGCATTCGCGACCTCGCTGCACCAGGATAGAAAAGTGCGTTCATTTAGCGCGCGTGGGGGGAGGGGGTCAAAATTTTGACGTCTGAGTTGGGGGTGCGTTTATTACGCGAGTGAAAAAAAAAGTCGAAATTTTGAGAGCCGACTTGGGGGGTGCGTTCATTACGCGAGTGCGTTCATTATGCGAGTAAATACGGTATATTCAAAACGTGACTCCTGACTTTTGCAGCTGACGATACCGTGTTTCTAAAGCTCATAAGCAAGACACAATACATGTACACGTGATGGGACAAACAGAGAGAGAGATCCTGGATCGCAACTGGCTCGTACCGCATTTCGTGAGATGGCACATGCTTCCAGAACACCTCCGACTGGATGCATTCTGTTTCGGTGCATTAATAAGAGAGATAGGAAGCGCCGAAAAGTCAAGGCGGAGTGGTGTAAGGGTTAGCATGCCCGACCAGATATTGAAAGACCCAGAGTTTGAATCCCGGTGCCGCCAAAGATTTTGTCTTTCGTAACTATTGTCCCATTCGATCGGTACGGTCAATTCATCCGCATATTTTCAAATATTTTTTCTTTGGAGGAAGACGACGAAAGTGCCGGCAAGGCCCTCACCAAGGAACTCGTCCTCCAGGCCGTGGACGAAGGCTCCGCAGGCCCCAGAGCCCATGAGGCTGACACTTTGGGCGTCCAGCTCTTCCCGGGGGGCGTCGTCCGCCCACTTCTGGCCCGAGGACCACTCCCCGCTCTCGTAGCTCTCCTTCTGCCGCTCGTGCGCCGAACGCTTGCGCTGCAACACATACCAGGTCACGGACGGACCCTTTAGCAGTGTCACCGACAGAGAGGGCATCCCGTTCCCTTCGTGGATACCGAGAAATTGGCCAAAAAGGACGTCGCAAAAGAGTTTGCTATCCTAGTGATGGAACCTTTGGTAGCAGGTTCTGTGGCGGGCAAAATATTGCTTCGGAGCAGACGCCAACAAATAAATTAATGATGGCATCGCTATACGAGTTCGTCCTTGATACTGAAGCACTTATTACTTTTTGTAATAAGAGCAGATAGGGTGCAAAATGAACGCAAAGCACTTTATTTAGAAATAAGGCTCGGGTCAGAGTAACTTACATGTACGACGGATACTCAAAAAATGGTTGAAAAATTGATCATACACTTCAGTTGAGATAAAACCTCACTTCCACCAAACTTTTACACCAGGTAGTTTGTATTTATATGTATCTCGCGTAAAATGCCAGTATATCCCTTTTCACGACCCAGAACCGCTCCCTCCAACACCGTCAAAAATCGTTCAAGGATTTCAAGCGAACAGACCACTGGGCATCTCGACATTCGATAAACGACGCCCGTGTCTTCCCCAAGGTAACAATGCAGGCACCTGCTTGACTCAGCGAAAAAGAAACCTCGTGACCAAACAATGTGTTGCACATGTCAGCCCAGCAGTTGCCTACAAAAGCAAGCGCAGCAAGGAACATTGCGGTATTCATGGCCCAGAACTGCTCCCTTTACAAAAAACTTAAAAAGAAAAAAAATTTTTTTATACAGTTAAATTGCGACACACATGTAAAAAAACTAATATTACACGAAAAAAGTTTTTTTTTTGAGAAATACTGACAGTGCGAGATGCGATTTAGTCAGTAGTCACCTCCTTTCCACTTGTTTTCTCTCGGCATTTCGGGTGCGTGAAGGAAACGTGAATCGGCTTCGCCTTCACATTGAGGTGGAAAAAGTGAATTACCATCTCGTTGAGCGAATGACTTCACGCGCAGAATTTCAAATAAATCTCTCGCCGTCAATTTTGCTCTAAAAAAATTTTCTTTCACATAAAATTTATTTTTTGACATGTGTGTCCCCACCATTATTCTTAATAAAAGGCATTTCATTTCTTTTCAGGGGCCCTTTAGCACTGTCAAAGATTGTTGCAGGCGAGCACTAAGCTTCCCACACTTAAACTTAGTTTTCACTTGAAGTGGTGAGAATCCCCGAATTGTGGTTCTGTCTTAGCTCCAGTGCGTTTTTGTAAGGGGTGTTGACGTTGCTGCCTTCAGAGCAAGCATCTGGGAAGCTCCTTCTCTGGGAAGTGGCTTTACCGCACCGCACGCGAAAAGCCGTCGTGTGTTTGCGTAATAAGTGTTACAGTCTAAGCTCATTCAACAGACCTTTTTACAACAGACATTTGGATATAACATACCAATTTGTGAAGTTCGGTTGGTTTTTCTCTATGCACCATTGACTCAACTTCATATCTGCATACAACATACTCCTTTTATAACAGATTGAAATCTTGGTCAAAATCAATGTCTGTTATAACGAGCTTAGACTGTATATTCGTATGTTTTACTTTTCCTGTCTAATTAGTTTTCCCCTTAAGGATATATATGCAAACGATCTACTATGATGTTCTTTCTATGGAAGATGCGTGTAGTTTTTTTGTATGCGAGTGTTCAGTCCCGTTGAAATCCCTTGCGAGGTTGACGGTACTTCGCTATGGATTATCGGGGGTTTTGAGGTTGCACAGTGCATCTCAAGAGGACGAGGACATCTCCTACCGTCGGCGGTGCCTCGGCAGTGGGAGATGAAGCGCGACTAGGGCCCCGCGTAGGCTCGAGAACAATACAAGCTAGACGGCCCATCCAGGCTTTCGGTTTGACCTGGGCCCATATAGAGCTCTAGGTCGCTAGAGTGCAAAGAGGCATGATAAAACTTTTCCCGCGCATAAGTAAATATTCCGCAGTTCTAGTCACCGGCAAGATGAGAACAGCGGGGCGCGTCTTTCAGACACTTGACCTCCAGCGCGCGCCGTGACCTGGCTTCGTGCACATGCTCAAGGTGCACATAACGACTAGGCATCACCGAAGGTAGGAAGTCGGTTCGAGGGAAGCTCCTTTCTGCTCCTCTCAGCTAGTCAGCGTATAAAAGTACCCTGGCAACCCGACCATGACCTTCAACGGACTCCCCAGACAGTGAAGTGCGCGAAATGCGCGAGACGGGACCTCACCCTTAAATTGGACATGAGCTTCTTGTCGAGCGTCTGCTCCAGGAAGTGAGAGCTCACGTGGTCCATCGTGCCCTGCAAAGAGTCGGGCTGAGCGCGCCCCTCGAAGAGCCGTCGAGGTGCAAGTTGCGCGGGGGAGGCCACTTGCCATGAGGGAGGCGGCCTCTATCCTGACGTTCATGGAGAGGTCGCCGATCATCTGGCAGATCTTGGCAAAGGCGTCGTCGGCAAGCCGGATCTGCTCCTGGCTGTTGCGGACCCGCACCAGGCTGCGAGAAACGGATGCCAGATCTGCCCGTCGGTGACTCCGCAGACCTCGGTAACGGCCGAGGGCCCACTCTGTTCAGAGCCTAATGTGCCTGGAACGCGTCTGCAACCTGCGTGCATTCTGCCCGTGCATCGAAAGGGCTCCCAAAAACGAAGGACGTCCCGAGAGCTGGCGCCTCGTGCTGTCGCCGTCCCGGCGGCTGGCGCCATACGGAACATGAGTGTCCCCGTGCACCGCAGGTTCCCAGCTGCCAAAACTTTCTTTGACTGTCAAGTCGGAGAAGGACTTACAGCAGTCTGCGACACTGCCAGGATTGTGGCCAGGGACGGCACTCGTACAACGTGCTCGGGCAGAAATCTAGGTTTTTTAGAATGCGGTAAGTGCACCGGTCGCAGTCGCCTTCTGAGCACCGCACTACGGCTGCAAAACACCTCCTGAGAAGTCGTACGTGGCAGCTTCGGCCGCAGTCGGGTGCGGTGGTACAATGCCAAATAGCACTTAGATCTATCGTTGCAGAAGCTAGCCTTTATTGGCACGCACATGCTACATACGAAAACTGTTCATTTACATATAACAAGAAAAGTGAAGCCACTGAAGTTAATTTATTAATTAAACGAAAACTTTCAGCCTTTCCACTTTGCTGAAGAAGGAAGAGCAGCGGAGCTGTAGCTCCTGTTCTCGATGGTGACTTTCCAGGCGAGCGATCTGCTCTTCTTTCGCAAGGGAATCTGAAGCGCTCGACGCAGTGTAGCTTAATTAAGGCAATAGCGGCTTCGCGGCGGTTACGAAACCATTAAAGCTGCTGCGCACTTCGCCGCTCATTCCGTTCCCGCGCTTCTTCCCCCGAAGAAATGTTGCCGCGGTCGATGAGCGGCGGCGGCAAGCGGACAACCGGCAAACGCAACACTAGGGAGGCTACACAACACTCTGGACAGCTACCGCCATCTATGAGCGACGGCGGCAACCAGAGTTTTGTGTCGACATTTCTTTGCGGGGGACACGATCCTCAAGAAACTAGCCCTTAACAGCTCCGCTGTAATAATGGAATATTGGATGTGACTGAATATAAATATCTCGATGTAACCATATCCCACGATCTCCATTGGTCACAACACATTCAAAACATCTGTTCTTCCGCATCTCATAAACTGGGCTTGTTACGTCCGAAACTTAGAAGTGCTGCCCCTTCCGTTAAATTGCAAGCATATAATTCCTTGGTCTGACTGAAGTTAGAATATGCTGGTATAGTATGGGGCCCGAATACCAAGGTTGCGTCACAGGAGAACTCTTTGCTTCATCTATGGAAAGTATAATAGCTAGATTCCCCATCTTCATTAATGATGGCAAACAATATATCATCAATCCAGCATCGTCAAAAAATTGTGAGACAATTTTTGTCTTTGCTTTATCATAACAGACTACGCATTGAACCAAGCCTATACTTATCCCCATCATCACCTAGGGAAACTAGGCATCATCATCAGTATTCCCTGGTATCAATATTCACTCGGACTAACATTTTTAAGTATTCCTTTTTCCCACGCACTATTAGATTGAAACGTTCTCCCTCGTGACATTTGTTTTGCCCCCGACTTCAATGGTGCTCTTGAGAATCACACCTTTTGAATGTTGTCCTTTCCTGGTGTTTGTACATGCATTTTGTATTGTATATTAGGCATTGATTAAGGAATGTTTATTAGGCTGATGGCGTTTATATATATACATGTCATTGTATAAGCAATATATGGTTACCATGTGTTTCTTCTTTCTTATATGTATAGTTTTCTTGCTCATATGTACCCCACACCTGCAGGGGCCTGTTCAAAATCTGCAGTATGTCTAAAAAAAATTCTCTAAGAGTAAAGTTGCAAATAAGAATTGGGACAGGAAACAGAAGCTATTAGACAAAAAATTATTGGTACGTACAATCATCGATATAT
Organism: Ixodes scapularis; assembly: GCF_016920785.2. NCBI lineage: Eukaryota > Metazoa > Arthropoda > Arachnida > Ixodida > Ixodidae > Ixodes > Ixodes scapularis. The sequence goes on along the minus strand of NW_024609870.1, from coordinate 1,461,156 downwards.
AATGCTATCATTATATATCGACCTTTTCATCTGTGTAGCTATTTGACCGGCGGAGAGAGGGTGCTGACATGCTCGGGGCCATTGGTGGCTTCAATTTGGTTGGTTTTGTTTTCAGCGCGCTTGCGGCTGTGTTGGTGTATTATGTTGTTTTCGCTTAATTTTGGAACACAAATGTCTTCCTTGTGGTACACAACCAAAGATACAGTTGTACTATGAACCTAAATTTACATTTTTTTTTATTGAGATCTTTGTCCGGTCACGTTTGTCGTTCGATCGCGCTTTGCGGCGGGACGACATAACTGATGCAGGAGGAGGATTTCCGTTATCTATTGCTGCAATGGCCGCAACGATTCACACTGGTTTCCATAAAGATGTAATAATGCACAAAGACACTGTGCCAAGGCGGGTCGACAATCTAATTTGCCTACATTTTGTGATGAGATGCTGAATCGCAATGAACGGATCGACTCGCAAGTTTAGTGCTCACTGTTTCATTTTTGTGGACACTAATGTTTTCTGAAATTTGCCAATTGGAAAGCCCCCCCGTAATGATGCAGTAAAAAGAAAAGCGATATTGTCTCCGGCTGTTTTCTTCAAATAAATTAAGTACTCGAGAGACCTTTTGTTCATCCTAGACCGAGTATGAAATTTTTTCTATTGGCCTCGCTAAAGTATTCATTAACAGCATTTCACAGCCTTAGGGGGTTTGTTGCGCTGGATTTGGGAAGGTATGGAGACAAGGCCATGGCAGCCATGACCAAAAACTTTATTAGTGTCGAACAAAAACTAAGCAAAGGATGTAAACAGGCCATTGTGGGGCTACTTGAGAGAGACCACCTAAACAGTCTGTGTACAAAAATCAAAGACGAAAATGGGACACCTCGAGGTGTTTTTCTCAGTGGAGACGCACAAGGACGGTGCACCTTTTTGGGTTATTGTATTGGAAAGGGCACCATAACAGGCCCATGTGTCGTCCTTTTCAGTGAAACAGCCGCCCCTGGTACAGTGCAACGATCCTTACAGGATCCAAAATTTAGAACAACTTATTGGTTATCTAAAGGAGCATGGATCTGGTGTAGTCTCTGGCTTGTCAGTCAGCATCCAGCATACGTGTTACTCAGTACCACACACAGGCCTTTTGCTGATTCTTCGAGCAGCCATTGAAGAGCAAGGAACAACAACATGGGATTACTGTTGACACCTTCCTGGAACTATTCAGTGTATACCTAGCAGCGACAGTGGTGGCCCATCAAGGGCAACACTTTGTGCAAAAAAATGTGGCGTGTGTATTGGCTCTCAGGTCGCCCCTTATCTTTGCGATTTGTTCCTTGCAGCATCCGGCAGGAACTTTCAAGAGAACCTGAATGACGCACGGGTGAAAGCCATCTTTAGGTATGTTGATGACTATTTAGTGCTATGCGACACTGAGGTGGAAAATCCGGGGAACGGATGTACAGAAAGGGTTTTGACCCGTTTCCAAAAAAGTTGCCCATAATTTTTTTTACTTACGGAAAACCACTGAATACATCAATCAAGATCCTGGACCTCCTTTTTGAGTTCAAAGCAAGTCACGTCTGTTGGTGGTACAAACCCTGATCATCCTTACGAGCCAGGTCATACGAAGACCATCAAAAGCATTGCCACTACTGCTCTTGTTTCTGCACTAAGCAAGTCCTGCCATCATCAAGTTGATACAAATCTTAAAAAAAAGATTGCCCGACTACGCGACTCTGGTTACCCGAGTGCTCCCCTGGGAGGCGTGTGTGAGAGCATCTCCAAGAAACTGAAACATAGAGAAGCAAGCGGCGAGAAAGCGGTGAATTCACCAACGTGATGCCAAATCGTGGTTGTGCCCTACATCCATGGAGTGACCCACAGGCTAAAAAAGATTGCAGGCAGGCAAGAGATTCAGGTTGTTTGTTCAACACCGAACAAGGCTTACTCCATATGCGCAGGGTCAACAAAGAATGTGATCAATGGAGGATATGTGACACGACCCATAAAACACACTACGCCCCATGCAAAACGAAGGTCGTTTATGATATTCGCCTCTCTTGCGGGAAGAGCTACATCGGACAAACTGGCCAATGTACAAACGATTAAACAAGGAAGCACGCAGCGTCGGTGACCTGTGGATGACCTGCGGATGTGATGCAGAGCTCACCAACATAACCGTCCTTCATTGGAACAGGAACTCCTTGGCCATTGAAGAAACAGGAGAAGATTGCGTGAGCACCTCCTCGATTATGGTTCACAAAAAAGAATGACAATATTTGCAGTTTGCCACATCCCGCTGAGTGGTAAACAAAACGTTTCTTGAATCGCGTTTAATGTGCCGTAGGAAAAAGAAGAAAGTGCCTAGGCTGGTAAGAAGATAAGATAAAAGTCAGCTGCTAGTCACCAATGTGTTTGTCTAGTCCCTCTCTCTGTATTCTCGTTTTTTTCGTGCTCAAACGGTTTGATTGCCAACAGCAATTGCCCACACTTAACAATACCCCAACTGTCCCCGTGATCTGCTAACATTCATTGTCCCCGAATGTCGGTACCGCGGAGCGTACGGTAAGAGAGTACCACGCCAGGACAAACATGTATGTGAATTCTTTTTTTTGTTAAAGCCTTTGCAGAGTGGAATAGGGTGACTGAAGACCAAGTGTGCTCTACAGATGCAGATATATATACATTTTTTTTTAAACTGTAACCTCCCCAATTACGCTTCCGGGCAATGCCAAGTAATCTTTGAATAAAGAATAAAGGAGAACGTCCCTGACAAAGTAAAACGAAAGAGAGAAAGCAACTTTACTTTGTTTACGCATATCCTACCAATTTCTGTAACTCCAAAGTCAAAGTACATTCGTGCGAAAAGAAAACTGTGGAGATAAGAGAGTGAAGCTTTGTTTTGTTTACAAAAAGCAGGTTCGAAAGTACAAAAAAGAATCGAAATGATAACACCAGCAGTAACCCATCCGGTGATTGCGAGGTCAACAAAAATCCAATATCCTGGAGCGCAACTGCGGAATGTGAGGTCAAAGATGTTTTCCTTTGTTCATAGCTGAAAGCAACTCCTTTGAGTCCATCTCCACCGAAATAAGGGCACCGCGAGTACCCGGTCCTTCTCCCGGAACGTCCCGACCGTGGTTGGTAGTGTCGTGCGATGTTTGGGACATAGGCAATGGGCAAATAAAGAATGGCCAGAACACAATTGTTTCTCAAGAGTCCCATTTCAAGCTCTGCGTTACCGTGGTGTCCTCGACGTAGGAACGCCGCCTCAACCCACGTTGATAGAACGGGAACGCATAGGTACCCACCAAACCAGAAAGTTGCGCAAGAGTCTGCTCCTCGCGATTCCTCAAGGCGCCCGACTTGACCCACACCATCGTCGGCTTTTCCTGCCGTGTTTGCACAAATCTAATGCGCAGTCTTTTCGCCAGAATAGGGGCGCCCAAAAATACATTAGTGTTGCAATCGAAACCAAAAAACCCATCACTCCAAAAGAAAAATGCTATACTCGGTACGAGGTGGTTAGCTCCACCGCCATCGTGACGTTTGTTTATGTCATATGTATTTCATTTCGGTATTCGTATCAAATGCATTCTCTTACGTCTACAGACTTCTGCCTGTCGTTAAGATGGAAAACAAAACAAAAATTTGACTAGGAGGCTTTGACCATCACGCTGGCGGGAAAAGAAGACAACGGAGCAGCACTGCGTGGGCTCGCAATTCCAGCGACCTGATAACCTCGCAAAATTGTTTGGAAAACTACCCTCCCAGAGCGACGGTCACGCAGTCGTACAAGCGCAAGAAGCGCGGCATCTAAAACGCTTTAGGCCAAAGCATGTATGACCTCTGTGGACAGCGAAGAACCATCGTTGGACTCCAACAACGGCGACTAAAGCACAATATTTTTTTTGTATCGGCACAAGTTTCATAAAATCTGTTCTGTGAGGTATCTGTTCAACCTTCATTGTTTTACCTGCATGGTAGAATCGGCAGCAATTTTCTTTTTAAATATCTGGGAGCTACATCTATCTGAGCACTAGAATTGGGGGTGCGTTAGAATCGTGCCAACACACTAGTTCCCCACCATTGCTCTCGAAGCTTCTTTCACTCGCTCGTTGTGCCTGCTTGTTTTTTTTGTTTTTATTGCTTGCTAGATTCCTTTTTTTACTATATTTTCTTTACAGATCGGCGAAGACTATGAAGTCTAACAAAGGAATCATTGTGGTTTTGGAAACGTGCTCTCATGGAACAAGCGTTCACGCTGTATGCTGATCAGCAGTGTTCATCGCACGCATGCAAGCAACGGACTTGGCGATAGTAAAACATTGTTTCGCGTGCATTTCGCGTATAAAATGATAACTCACACATAAAAGAAAGGACTTTTTTACTTGCTTACCTTGCTTTCTTTATAAATTTCAGGCCTGGACTCGGGATATTAGGGTAATTTGAAGTGAATCACTGTCTTCATGACCTTGGAATTACCGAAAGTCAACTGTACGAATATTGGGACCATGCATACAGTGTGCTGTCTGCAATGCACTCGTGGGAAATGCAGCGTGCCGACTTGGAGAAACGCACAAACCCGTTGGTTGATGGTCCGTTTTTCCAGCGTCACAAAAATGCCCCCCTCAGGGTGTAACAAATGCTCATTCTTCTCTGACATGGACCATCAACGAGACTAAGCTGCCTCACGACCTCGTCCGTGAAACTTACTGGTCACTGTAGATGTGGCTCAGGACTTCCAAGAGCTTGAGGGCCGCTATGCGAACGCTCTCGTAGTCATCGTCCAGTGCAGACGTGACGTGCTCGTACAGGGACAGGTCCAGCCTCAGTCCACGGCTGTGGAGGCGCAGCTGTAAACAAATGTCCCCATGAAGCCACAGTTACGCCGCTAACATACAAAAACCGCCTGCAGACATATGAAGAAAGCAAACACGCTCCAAACATGCCCAACCTTTCCGAGCGTGATCTTGTTAAAGAATGGACCAGCCACCGAGTGGAAGGTCTACGCTCTAGCACAGAGTCCAACCAATCCAGAGAGAGGCGAGATGCATGGCCAATATAAAGTAGACAATTTAATTTTTGCGGTTGACAGAAAGCTAATTACGCCATGTACAAATCAATTCAGTAATCTGAGTATGACACTTACAAAATCAAGATTTACATATTTAGCTTCATGGATCCTATAGTCTTATTTTATTATTTCTACAATTTTAATTATTTGGAATCAGATGACATTTTCAACCCTAACTTACCTCAATTTAATGAGTGCTCGCATCACATACTGAAATAATGTTTACACTTTGTAACTATTCAATTCTTGCATAGTTTCTTCTTTTGTCAAAAGAAATGTGAAATGATGCAACCTTTCTTGTTAGTATTTTAATATGTATCGTTACCAATGAGTGCACCAATGTGTAGGCTTCAACTGTTATTGGGCTCTTGAAATAAAAAAATGTTCAGCCTTTCCACTCTTGTGAAGAAGGAGGATCAGAGGAGCTGTACTCTATACACTGCCGCAACGCGCACGTGCCCGTTTCCTGTTTCTTCTTGTCCGACACGCCACCGATCGTGGATACGTCTCCGGCGAAGCAGAGTCCCATGAAGTGCACGCGGCGCACGTGACGCCATACGGGTAATCTACGAACTCCCACCGGATCCTCGCCGTCGCGCCCGGGAACTAATCAGCCGGCGTGGAGTGCAGTCGTTGCCGGGCCTCGCGCTTGCGCTTGGCCCCCGTGACACGATCGTCGTCCGTGGCGTTGGCCCGCCGGCGCCGTTTACATTGCTGGTTCTGTTCTCGGCGGAGGCTTTCCAGGCGAGCGATGTGCTTTTCTTTGGCAAGGGAATCTGAAGCGCTCGACGCGGCGGAAGTCGAGGTGACAGCGGCTTCGCGGCGGTTGCGGCCCCATTCACGCTGCTGCGTACGTCGCCACTCCCCAGTCTTCTTCCTCCAAAAGGGTGCGCGGCCGCTGTTTCCGCTGTTTCTGCGCTCTTATCGTAAGAGCGTAGGAAACAGCACTGCACGCTGTTTCCTACGCTCTTATCAGCTTCGGTTTGGAGTCAGGATGGATCGGCCGCGTGCCCTTTCGGGGAAAGAAGACTGGGTGCGGAAGGAGTGGCGATGTACGCAGCAGCGCGAATGGGTCCACAGCCGACGCGAAGCCACTGTCACCTCGACTTCCACTGTGTCCACCGCTTCAGACCCCCTTGCGAAAGAAGAGCACATCGCTCGACTGGAAAGCCGCCGCCAAGAACAGTGATGTAAACGGCGCCGACGGGTCAACGCCACGGACGATAATCGTGCCACGGAGGCCAAGCGCAAGCGCGAGGCCCGGCGACGAGTGCACTCCACGCCGGCTGTGCAGTTCCCGGGTGCGACGGCGAGGTTCCGGAGGGAGTTCGTGGAGAACCCGTTTGGCGTCACGTGCGCCATGTGCGACCGACTCTGGTTCGCCGGAGACGTATCCATGATCGGCAGCGTGTCGGACGAGAAGCGGGAAACGAACGCGTGCGCGTTGCGGCAATGTATTGAGTCAGCGGACGTCACAAAGAACCGGCGTGCAGAACGTGCTGAGATTCCCTGCTCAAAGGCGCGGTGCCCCGGTTCGCGACCGTGAACGGCTACAAGTACCCACCCGTACCGGAGCACCTACTGAGGTTGAACGTGGTGGAGGAACGACTACTGGCGCCTTGACTCCCGTTCTCTAGCCTTCGGCGGTTGACGTGGTATAACAAAGACAACCGGGGACAGTACAGTTGTCACATAACCAATTACCCAATCACACCTTAATCCTTACATTTATATATACTTCATTTCCACCACAGTACAGCTTCGCTGGTCTTCCTTCTTCACGAGAGTGGAAAGGCTGAAAGCTTTTTTTTATGCTTTACTTTCTTACATTTACCGTTTCTGAAAATCTTTTTTGGTACATTCAAAATTCATTGGCATAAGCTTTTGGCCCCTAAACCATGCCGAAGCGTTTACCTTCTTCACGCATCTCTCTGTCCTCCGCAGTTTGCGAAAGCCGTTACGCATGAGCCTCACGACGACTGATAGCAACAGCCGGCATAAAGTGCAAATTAAGTCTTCAGAAGGCTTTCCGAGAGATTACTCCAAATTTAAAAAGGTATGTTAAGCTCACTCGTAGACCAGACACTGTGAAGGCCTCTGTCATAGGCACCAACAAATATTCAAACTTGAAATCGAAAAATTTGGTATGTTGCACCCCGAGGCCAGCCAGCAGGAAGTGTCTCGTCATCAAAAAAGATTTCGATGCCACTCGTTGACAATTTGAAGCTCGCAAAAACCGAAGAAAATCTTCCGGGCAGTAGTCCGGTCACACCTACGAGTGGAAGGCGTCTTGAACGGTGCGTTTAGCTTCCCATCCCGCCCACGAGTCAAAAGTGGCCCCAAAACGGCAATAGTTGCAACCCGGCGTGGTACGTTGTCGGATGTGGCAGTTCTGGCGGTGGGTGCCAGGGGTCCCGGCAAAAAGCAGGAGCGGCGTTCTAGCTAGCGAAGCCACTGCCAAGCTGCACCAGCAGCAGCTGTACCTGCCGCATCCAGGCCAGAGACGGAGGCAGGAACCGAGGGAGCACTTTCAAAGAGGGAAGCCGTACCATTGCGCAGAAGGCCTCCGTCCTGACCCGGGGGTCCTGGTTGTTGCTGAAGTCGCTCAGGGTGGACAGCAGCCCCGAGGCCGCCTCGGGCCGCTCGTCCGTCGGCAGGAGGTCGCTCAGCAGCCGCAGACACTTGCACTTCACCCTGTGGTTGCTGTCACTCAGCGTCTGCAAAAGGCACCACCGCCCATGAGGCCACACTTTGTTGCGCGACTCCCATATAGGGAAAAAAGGCACCGTACATCACCCCCATATAAAGGAAAAGCCTTTCGCACCAGGACCATGCACTGCCGGGTCACCGTAAGAAAGGAAGGCAGCATCAAACAGGTAGCGGCAATACAACAAACCACCTCTCTTTTCTTTTTGTATTTGAGGAAGACAACCGGCTTCCTCCCTACTTTCCAAGGTTACCCTCCTCTCCCAGTGGGAGCAGGACAATGCACAGAGGGACTGCAAAAGGAGGGTAAGCCATAGGCGAGAAGGGCTCACAAACTTACAGATTGTTCTTGCAAAAAGAAGTTTGGAAAATGTTTACAGATAAGCGCAACCATCCCAATACCGTTTCTGCGTCTCCAAGTTTTGGCGGCTGGTTCTCGCACTTATGTCGCAGTCTATCCCCTATATAGGAGGCCATACGTATCAAAAAGAAAAAGCAATAAAATCGAGAGACACTCTACAATCGGCGAAACACCGTGAGTAACAAAATATACAGGGTGTGCGAGGTATTTGAGAAGAGTACTTCAGGGAGCATAATTTCTCAAAAGCCACGTTTACATGAATGCGACTTAAGTGCATCGATTCCAACAGTCCTTCGAGAGAAGTTGACGCGTCAATGTTCACACGGATGTGCATCGAGTCCTATGAGAAGGTGGCACCACACCGTGTCTTTTCGCAAGGTTAGAGCAGCGTTTTCTCAAGGTTAAAGCAGTTACAAGTCGCAAGAAACATCGGAACCCAAGCGGCTTGTGCCCCAAGCCGCCGACCACCCTAAAAAAGAAGCGACGTGGGTATGCATGCCCTGGCGAGCGAGACTGTTTTCAACCACACCACCACCACCGCGCTTCGCCTTGCCAACCATGACTGGACTCCGAGGCCGAGAGGCGCGGGCAGGAATGGCACCAACGTAAGAGCTGCTCGTTCGGCGGTGCCATGCAGTGCTCGCAGCTCTTGGTGTCGCTGTATTTGCTCCGAAGCCTCTAGGGACTAACTTGGACGCGCAAGTCGTGATTAGCGGGGCTTGGACAGGGGCTACCCTCATTGAGCAGCTCGGCTATATTTAGGCTTCGGAGTTTTCGGTTTAAACCGATAAAAACCGATAAAAGTACGCCGAATGCATTTTCAGAAATTCGGTTTTAACCGAAAAAGGTCAGTTTGTAGGTTCGGCATTTTCGGTTTAAAGTGATAAAAACCGATAAAAGTATGTCTAATCTGTTTTCTAAAATTCGGTTTTAACCGAAAAGGGACTGTTTTTCGAGGTGGGTGGGGGAGGGAGAGAGAGGGCTTTGCAAGGTTCGACATTGTGTGACGTCTTCGTGATTGCCCTCTTCCAAGGTTCAACATGCAACAATAGAGGTCTTGGATTGGCCTTCGCGGGACGTCTGTGTCCTTTCTTTGATCGGGTTGAGTGTGTCAAGTTCCCGGTTCCCCCAAAAAAAGTTCGGATGTGGGCTAGTATAAGGTTTTTTGCTTCATGCACTTCAGAGGACATCGAGGAAAGCCGTCAATACCTTTTTTGACACCCTCCCTCAAACTCGTCTGTGGTTAAAAACAAAAATACAATCGTGGAAATGGAGCGTGCTGGTTAAGTTACGGTGTTTGTGGAGAATAACATAGAATGTGTCGTCCTGTTTTCGTCCTCTATGTTATTCTCCACAAACACCGTAACCAAAAATACAATGTTCTTTTTTTTTTTTTTTTTTTGCTGGTTTGTGTGCGGTCATCACCTCAGACGGTCACGTCGTCAGACTAGGAAGGAAAAAGGAGCGCACTGAAGATTACGCCCGCGAATTCCGCAATTCCGGAGTGTGTCCTGACGGAAGTTGTAGCGAAGACCAGGTATGTATATGTGTCGTTATTCTTTGAGTGATCACAAATATAGCAGCTACAAGGATCATCTGATCCGGTGTCCGATGGTGTTTCTTTCATATTAACCGAAAGAAACGGTGAACTTTTTTGTGAATAAATATACACCGAAAAAAACCGAAAATCGAATTTTAAAATAAACACCGAAAAAAGTACGCCGAATTTCGAAAAAATAAAAACCGAAGACGCGGAACCCTAGCTATATTCCACTCACTTATGGTGCCAATAAAAGCTCGCACTTCTTCATGGAGGAAAACTGCGGGCGACCGCACGGGACCGCTCTCGGCCGACGAGGTTGGCCGCCCCCCTGTTCTCAGCTGTTCATTTGTCCCCACAGCTAGCGCCTTACCATAATCCTCCCCGTTCAAAAATACAACGCGACCTCCGCTTACATGGGCTGAATGAATGCGCATTGGCCGTCTCGATCCACCTCTGTCTAGCGACTTGAATGCGATGCGCTTCCTTAGCGCATTATGCCGTTTACATGACCGCATTTAATGCGACAACTGGATTCGATGTGACTAGGTTGCATTCCTGCAAACGTGCCTCTTCTCTCACTATATCTGTGTAGACACGACTTTGCCTTCGACTGCATCTATGTAATCTATCTAGTGTATCAATTTCAATATGACAGCTTCTGGTATGACACACGAAATGAAAAGGCATGCCATCCTGGTTTCCTTGGCCGCCGAACACAGCGATTTGGATATAGCCATCTTCTTAAACATGTCGAGGTCTTTCGTTTTCAAGGTCAGAAAGCAGCTTTCAGATTTTGACGGGAACATTGCATTCGTGGCCAAGCGAAAGAACCATCCCCAGCGGTCAGATGTGGTCAGGACGCCGGAGTTCGTCCACCAATGACGACACCAAAAAGTCAATGAAGGCCACTGCCAAACAGTCCGAGGTGGCAGAGTTTGTTATCAGGCTTGTGGTGCATGAGGACCTTAGATACCAGTGATGAGGAGTGGGCAGTTTATGTTTATGCCGTACGTGATGAGGAGAGGGCAATTTATGTCCCAAAATAACTGAGGTAAACCATGTCATCTGGTTCAAGTGCTTGCTGAACAAGCTCAGGCACTTTGAGGAACCAGACGTGCTTTGTTTGTTTGTTTTTTCCGACGAGAAGATCTTTGACCAAGACAGGAGGGATGACAGGTGGCTCTGTGCAAGCCCCGAGGAGGCCTTTATGGTCGTGCGGACAAAGTTTCCGTCATCTGTGATCAGTGGCGCAGCCAGAAATTTTTTTAAGGGGGTCTTTTCTTTTGGTGGTTCAACGTAAAAAGAGATAAAGGAAGTGTGTACGAACAAACCCCTATGGAAACAGTTTCACCTCACATTCTCACTGTAATTCCTGTATAACAAAAAGGCAAGTGCACACACAACTTCATACTTTCAATGGCTAAGCAAAGACATTAATGCATGAGTGACCAAAGAGCACACATACAAGAAGTGAGAGTTATATGTAAAGGTTTAGCTCTTGACAAGTGTGAGCGACCGGACAACTTTTTACGATGCAGCTTGTGCAGCCGAGGCGCCTGCTGACAAAGGAGGTTCTGATTATAGCCTTCACTTAATTTGGGAAATCATAAATCAAATGTGCCCGTGCTCTCCATAAAACGAAAACCAGCAGAAAACCAATTCACATTGTACGCGACAGCGAGTTTCGGGGCACTTAGTTGTTTGTTTATTCGGATCTCGTTAACTCGGAATTTCGGATAACTCGGACTTGCCACGCGGTTTCTACAATTCTATGTGTAGCTCAATGGCGTCATATGCTCGTTAACTCGGAAGTATTTTGCCGCGCACCGGTTAACTCGGACAATCCCCTAAGAGGGTTATCGCAATTTTCAGCTTTCAGCCACACGATGCTGGGTGTCTGGAAGCCGTAAACACCCTCTCGTTGCGCCGCCACCGGCAGCAGGACAGCTGCGCGCCAAGTCACGAGAACTGCGATGGCGGCGATAGTGAACGAGCGAGTCGCTGCTAGGCGGCGCTAAATCCCACCCAATATGGACGTAGCAGCCGAACTATCTAGCGTTCACTGAAGCTGCGAGGACAGCGTGACGGAGAGGGCGGTTCGCGCCACTTGCTTCTGATTTGCGCTGCGTTTTGTTCGGGGGGTTGTAATCGCTTTGTTGGTGGGGGTTTTCTGAGCCATCACGCCATCATGCTCTGCAGCTCTCACGCTGCATGCTCTAACACGACGGCCTCATTGCAGCCGCTGGATCAAGGGATTATCCAATTGGGGAGGAGGACGGACCGTGACGCCCCAAGCGGTTAACTTATCAAGTACACGGATGGGGACAACAAATACAATGACGCAGCGCTCGGCCGACATAACCGAACGCGGCGTCAGCGTTCGGCTGGAGTTCGTATTCTCCGGCGAGGGGGAGGAGGGGCTCCTTTGTTTCCACAACGGCCTGCGTGAACAATGCAGCATGCACGATCCCAGCTTCGCACAAAAGCCGAAGTGGGTCAAGCTCGCATTCTCTGAGGATAGATCCGGCACTTAACGTCGCTTCGTCAATTGTTAGTATTTTTTACATTAAACTGTGCCCCGCGCTCTATTGTAGAAGATGACATGGCCATGCCCTTAAGGCCTGCTGGCATGTGCACAGGCCTTGTGTTGAGTAAACACCGAGCGTGGGGAAAACAAACGGGTCAGAGCGCCACCTATAGTTCGATCTCCTGCCCAATACGTTAAGGGCAAGTACCGAAGGCATGTACTGGAACGAATGCTGCTGTGCATGGAGGCAGGCCGAGAATACGATCTTAACCTGCTCAGCGCAGTCCACATTTTGGCTCGTGTCTGGAGCAACACGCCGGCCGAGGTGATAGCCAACTGCTTCAGGCACAGTGGGTTCGTCCGCCCTGACGTTTGTGAGGCCATTCTTGATGCCACCTCGGAGGACAGCCAAGAAACTGCTGAAGAGGTGGATGACAGTTGTCTCGAGCGTGTCCTGCCCAGTGGTGTACAGCTTGCCGATTATATCGCTATAGATCGCGATGTTGCCATTGCTGGTCAGTTGAGTGACGATGAAATAATATCGGGAATGCTCGGCGGACACGACGAGCATGGTTTTGATGATGCGTCCGATCAACCGTCACGACGTCGCACTGTCAAGGAAGCCACAGAGGCCCTCGCCGTGTTAGAAGAATTTTGTGACGGGATCTCCAAAAGTCAGTACGCTCACAATCATTTAATGGGGTTAAAAAATTGACCTTCGCCAACTTTCTGCGAAGAAGCAAACACGAATAACCGAGTTTTTCCAGAAATAAATGTATGCCCATGCAGAACACATTTTTTCCAGTGTTTTTATAGTCCATTCGATAATCCGGATTTCGGTTAACTCGGACCTTTCTGCCGGTCCCTTGCGATCCGAATTACAAGCTTTTACTGTACCAGCTTGTCACTCGGCAGATTAAACGCAGTCCTCGTGGTTCCTCCTGCACCTATCTCGGCATATGTCAATTGTAAAAGTAAGGGAGGCATAGCTCGCATACTGTTTACTCTCTCTTGAAACTCTGTTCACTCATAAGCTGACAGTGCCGTGCAAGCTACGTGCTCAGCTTGACCAGTTGTACGTCTATCTGTCGCCACGTGATCACGCACCTGCCCCGTATACTTGCGTGCAGAGAGAGGGGCCTGGTGATGAAAGGGAAGAGACGACTAGGGGCCTTCAGTGAGAGGTCACCTTTATCTCCAGCCCTCGAGGTCACTCACGAGCATGCGTGGGCCTGTAGCTGGGCACCTACTTTAGCAAGCTCCAGCGAGCTCGCGGAGAGGACTCGGGCACTAATCTGGGCGAGTTTAGCAACAGCTCAAGGCTCAAGCATTTCTCCCCCTGACGTTTCTCTCTGTCCATGAAAGACTTTCGTTTCTTCTTCCGACTTGAGAGGAAAATGGCTGGGATAATTTTTACGCACTTAGATGCCTTCTTGCACGCTTATTTTTATTCCTATTCTGGCAAGCGGAATGGACTGAAAAACGTCATATCAAATGCTTTGTCTTGATAACGCTGCGAGTCATAAAAGAAACATAGAGCACCATAAGACAAAAAGGGGTGATTGGATAGTGAGAGAGATGTGGGGGGACAAGCAAAAAAGTTTTGTGGAGTTTTCTGACCCGGGAACACCCCCCTGACTACGCCTCTGTCTGTGATGGTCCTAGCCATTGTGAGCAATGAGGGTCACGTCATGTCGTCGCACACCTTTCAACAGGGCCTTATTGAGACCCTGGCATTGTAGTAAAACCTTGGAAAGGACGGGTGACCTAGGGGAGGCCATACATCTTTAAACAGGACTCCGTTCCATGCCACACGGGCCACGAGATCCAAGATTTGCTAGCTGTCAACCTGCACGACCATGTAACCCCCAAAAACCAACAAGTGGCCTCGTAACTCTCCAGATATAAACTCCCTGGACTATCATGTCTGGGGCGTCGTCGAGAGAGACCAGCAAGCAGCCCCACAACCCCGAAGAGTCGTTCAAGGCCGCGATTGCGAATGCCATGGCCAACATCAACAAGGACCACTCGATCAGGGCACGCAGCCATTTTCGAAGCCCCATTGAGTCAGTCATTACTGCTGAAAGTGGTTTTATCAAACAAAGTTCGAGAACAAGAACAGCAAGCAGTATCTGTACTAAATTCCGCGCAAATAGTTCAATATTTAGTTGCACGATCTTGTTTGCTGAAACCACAATTTTTTTTTACCCTCTTAACTGGTCAGATTTTTTTTTTTTTAACTGGTTCAAAATGGTTATTGACTGGACAAATTTGTAGACATATCTAGGTTTCGCAATCTTCCTTGAACTGGAACAGCGAAAAGCAAACCTCCGTTTGAACCATACTGCAAAAGTTACCCATTTGACACCCTAATGTCTCGGTCCCTTGTTTCCTGGCATTTTTAATTGATGTTCACATTTCGCTCAGCAACCCTATAATGGGCAGTTTCCTGGCGGTCAATCGACCTCCGCCAAACTTAATAAATCCAATACTGTAATTACCGAAAGCACACGATGAACCTGAAACTGAACGTGCCTCGGGGCCATGTTCGAGGGGGCACCCCTCCCAAACTCAAGCGAGGAAACGCAAACAGACGATAGATTGCGCTCTGCCGGCGCTCCAGAGAGTAAGAAAACTTGGAAGCAAGAAACTGAACAGAATCGTAAAGGGCCTGCGCCACAGTGCCTGAAACATGTCCGACATGTGTCGCGCTATACACGGCAACGAAAGACTCACCTGGCGGGCGAGCTGCACGGCCCTATGGCGGAGGCGCCTGTCGCCGGGCGCCTGAAGGCCGACTGCATGCAGGGCGTCCACCAGGGCGGCCAGGACCCCGTGGGATGTCTCGGAACGGAGCAGCGCGGCCAGGTCATCCAGGGCCAGGCCGGGGTCCAGGGCACCCCCCCGCACCAGCTGCCCCGCCACCGCCGCCAGCTTGGCCCGGGCCGTGCTCTCCTTCTCGGCGGGGAAGCGCTCCAGCAGGCAGCGGTACACACCCAGCACCTCCTCCGGCTGCAACGTCAAGGGGCGTCGGACAAGCTGGCCCCATTCCATTCTAGCCAAGTTCCCACCACAAGCGGCACTCGTGCAACGAGTGATCATTATAATACTACCTAATTATTATAATCATCTTATTTGACACAAAATACATATAGAAACGAGCTTGCCCATGAAAGCTAAAATGCTCACGTGCGGGACCAGGCAGCCAATAAAACACTATGCACCGTTATACGATACTGAAAGCAAAACAAATCATGATATAACAGAACGATGAAGTAACATAATGGACTACTGTGAGAACATATGATACCATTCAGGTACGTTCGTGACTGTATTTCATCTTTATCTACAATTCTTTTTAGAGCGCAGCTCTTAGGCGCCCGTTTCCGGCTTGAGCGCAGCTCTTAGGCGGTGCATTTGGGACGCGCGGTGCATTTGGGACGCGTGACATCACTGATGACGTCATCGTCATCGCCATCGTCATCGCCACTGATGACGTCATCGGCATTCGCATCGTCATCGGTATCGTCATCGGTATCGTCACAGATGATGTTACTGATGACGTCACTAGTGATGATGACGTCAACAGTGACATCACTGATGACGTCATTGTCACGTGACCCCGGTGACTTCACATGACCCCCGTGAGGTCACTTGACCCTCGTGAGGCGACGGCGACGCTGCTCGGAGGGGGGAGTAGCAGACAGGATGAGGACGTGAGGAAGAGGTATACCTTCCCTTCAGTACCCTTCCCTCCTCCTCCTCAAGAGCTGCACTAATTCAGTGTTACAGGGAGTTGTAAACGGCTTCCATTTTTTTTTATCACTTCTCCTCTCCCCTCAAAACAGAAAAGTTCAACTTGCGTCAGGTAGAATATCATTTCGTCCTACACTTCACATATATTTCCATTCTATTCAATGATGTTTTTTTTAGCACAAGGCAACAAACGCGATGAAAACTTGCTCCGATGGATGGAGGTAGTTTCCAGGGTTGGGCAGTATCGCGATACAAATGTATCGCGATAGTATTTTAGAAATACATTTCGTATCTGTATTTCTGTATCGCGATAAATTTTTTTCACCAGTATCTGTATTCCCATATCGAAATACATTTTGGATGTTTCTTTGTATCCCGATACAATCAGGGTGAAATGTATTTCGTTACATTTCTTGAGAAATACTCCCCCCTCCCTCCCTCCTTCCCTCCTGAAAAAAACAAAAACAAATCCAAACATGTTTTTTTTTACTTCTGAGGGTGTTAGGGTCAAGGAGATGCTGGGGCATTGTTACCCTGCTGACCAAGGTTTCTTCCGATTCACCAAACTATTTTTCTATGCGTGCTTTTCTCTCTTCTGAGAAGTGTTGCGTAGTCGGGGACTCGAACCAGGTGGCGTGCCAGGAGTGGAGTCAGAGCATCTTGTGCCGCAGGTCCTTAGGTAGGAATTTCTTGAGTCATTGTTAGCTGGCATCGAATGCCCGCTGCTAACCTCTCTCTTGCTTTAGCGTACACAGTACACACAGTCGGCATAGCTGAGTCACAGTCCGTTGCAGCACGAGCCTGGTGGTGGTTGACTTGAAATAGTAGGATGACTCATGCAGTGAAGTTTAACACATATTCAAATGCGGCTGCGCCCGTAATACTGCACGGCTCAAGGGTACGTCATCAGCCGTCATGAAAGTGACCCGCTGCTCTGGGGACCCGAAACCCAGGAAGGAGGTGAGACTTGGCCTTGCTGTGCCGACCCAGACTTTGTACACCTGCGGCTCGTCTCGAGCGCGCTGTTTCTCGAAGAGCTCGCACCTATGCCGGCAATATCAGGTTGCAATCTACGAGGTCTCTATTTGGAGTGTGCAAGACGAAACTTGGGGACTGTAATCCATGTGTTGGTGGAGGAGGATCGGCAGGAAGGACTTTCCCAACGGGGATGCCGCCGTATTGTTTTTTCAACCGTAACAGAAGATAAGACATCTGTTCCAGGATGCTTCAGGTGGTCCACTATTGTCGAAAATTCCAAACGGCACTGCCTGCACGATCTTCAACGAGGTAACCTACAACGAAAGTATGTATTGTCCTTTCATACAGCAGCGTGGTAAAGTTTCGTGTTCAAGGCCACACCTACAGGTAAAGAATACCAGTTCATTCGACCGTGACATCATGTGATAAATATTGACAGGGGCGTCCTTATTGGACAGGGGTGTGGTGATGCTTTGATCGGATTTAGGATGACCTAGAATTTATTGAGATCTCGAAGTCTGCATCCCTTGTCAGACAGACAGGATATCAGGGAAGGGACCACGGTCAGTCCTTGATGGAATGTTTTTCTGAACCCATTGAAGACTCCTCGTAGTCCGAAATCACTACTTTCAAGGCAAAGTGCCAAGCCTACGGAAAAATAATTTCAGGGTCAAAAACTTCCACTTCAAACTTCAAGCTTCATCTCATTTGGCGTCTCAAACAAATCTGAAAAATGTATTGCAGTATCAGTATTTCTGTATTTGTATTTCTGCCCTCCCTAAAATGTATTCCTGTATTTGTATTTCCAAATACTTTTAGAGCGCAGCTCTTAGAGCCCGTTCCCGGCTTGAGCGGCGTCGCCGTCGGCATAACCAAGGTCACCCCAAGGTCACGTGACCCCCAAGGTCATCCCAAGGTCACGTGACCCCCATGATCACCCCAAGGTCACGTGACCCCCTCCCCCGAGGTCACGTGCCCCCCCCCCCCCCCCGAAGTCACGTGACACCCACCCAAGGTCACGTGACCACACCCCAGGGTCACGTGACCCCTACCGAGGTCACGTGACCTCCCCGATGACGTCATCGTCACTGATGACGTCACCGGCATCCGCATCGTCATCGGTGACGTCACTGATGACCTCACCGGCATCCGCATCGTCATCATCACGGATGAAGTCATCAGTGACGTCACCGACATCCGCATCGTCATCGTCGCTGATGACGTCATCGGAGTCCGCATCGTCATCGTCGCTGATGACGTCATCGGAGTCCGCATCGTCATCGTCACTGATGACATCATTGGCATCGTCACGTGACCCCCCAAGGTCACCCCCCCCCAGTACCCTTCCCTCCTCCTCCTCAAGAGCTGCGCTCTAATTCGGTGTTACAGGGAGTTGTAAATGGCTTTCACTTTTTGCCTCTAATTAAAATGTATTTCCGATACATATCGCGATACACTTTTACAGATATATTTCAGTATCAGTATTTTAGACACCATTCTAATGTATTCCAGTATTTGTATTTTCAAATACATTTTTGAGTATTTCTGCCCAACCCTGGTTGGGCTGCCCCTCATTTGTAGTTTGCAGACGTCCCCCCAGACAACGCCCGTTAACCAAAAGGGTAAATTATTACGAAAGAATACCACCCCTAGATCTCGAGTAGAGATGGCGTTTCCAATCATCCATCTTTCTGACGGGTCTGTGGGCTTTCATTAAAGCGTAGAGGTGACTTTCTCCACGCTGGCTTTTTCGAACTCAGGTCCAACCAATCCGAGAAATCTGATTGGGAGACTCCCAATGTCGGCTTCAGTTTGACCCCGGAAAACTGTTCCCACGGTGTGAATAAGATTCCGGCTCATCTAAGCGATCCCCAACACTCCCGAAGAGACTCGTCCAACACGTGCAAAACTGGGAGAATGTGTACGGACACTTTAGAAAGCAGGGTGGAATGGGTGCCACAAAGTCGTCCCAGCATTCACGCATGAAGTTTGGTAGCAGCGACCTTCTTTCATTTAATCAGTAATACTGCTAATCTCACAAGGAGATTCTAGCAGGTGGGCATACAACATTGAGATAGCATAAATCCGCAAAGAATGATAGCAGGCAGAAAAAACACCCTCTGAAGAAACTTTGGAGCAAAATAGATACATTGACAGTTAAAAAACATATGCAACGGACACATCTGGGTGCTCTTTGATGATTTGAACTGATTGAAAGCAAGAAGAAACCGATGAGGAAAAAGCATGCGTAGTGCGCACGATGAAAGTCATAACGACGTTTGAAAAGAGAATTGGGGATGAAAAAAGCAGAAAAAGAAGTTGGAAAAAGGGCTTCTATGAAAGGACGTTTGAAAAAGGCTTGGGTCAAGGGGATTTGGAAAGGGATTCGGTCGGCCTTGAGCAGCCGGATCCTAGTCCACCGCCGGAGGATAGTCCAGGACAAAGTCCCGGGTCCCTGCTGGGAACCGCACCCCTGTGCTACACAACCCACAAGTCATCGAGGTTCTTCCGCTCATCCACTGTTCCAACCAAGCATGCCCGAGAGACAGAGCGATGACGTCCACAGGCCCTCCGCTCTATCTACTGTGACACGCGTCAATCAAAATTTCTTTCCTAAGTTTTCTTCAGTTTTTTTAGTCGTGATTTTGATATTGCTTTTAAATACAATCCATTTTCCGAGAAAATGAAAAAAAAAAAAAAAATTTCAGCCTTTCCACTCTGGTGAAGAAGGAAGACCAGCGAAGCTGTACTATGGTGGGACGACCTCAAGGTCGACTTTTTGAACGACCCGAAGGACGACTTCTTGGACGACCCCAAGGGTGACGCCTAGAGGACGACCTCAAGGACGACGTTTAGGACGACCTCAGGGACGACGTCTAGGACAACCTCAAAGACGACGCCTAGGCTGACCTGAGGGATGACGTCTAGAACGACCTCAAGGACGACGTTTAGGACGACTTCTAGGACAGCCTTGAGGACAACATCTAGGGTGACCTCAAGGACGACTTCTGGGACGAACTCAAGGATGACTTCTAGGACGACCTCAAGAATGACTTCTAGGACGACCTCTCGGACAACCTCAAGGACGACGCCTAGAGAAATTCAGCCTTTCCACTCCGGTGAAAGCCAGAGTGGAAAGGCTGTAAGGTTGCTGCCATCTATGAGCGAGGCTGGCAAACCAGTTGTCTGGTTTGCCACCTCTTCCTACACACCAATGTAGCTGTCCAGAGTTTTGTGTCGACATTTGTTTGGTACTGGACACAATCCTGGGGAACCTAGCCCTTAATAGAAAAAAAAACCAGACCGTAGTGTATTATTTTAGAACCTGACAATAACTGTCATCCCTGACAGGGACTTGGGCCTGCCTCATTAATTTCTTGTAAGAATACAAGTGTTCAGAATGGATAGCAGAGGTGTGTGGGTACAGAGCTGGGGCTCAAGGAAGTCGAGGACGTGGCTAGACGAGGACTGAAAGGGAACGGTGCGTGCGGGAAGGATCCAGGGGGTCGTCCTCGCCGCTAGACCTTAGTCCTGCCGCAGCTTGACCACTCCTACTGGAGCAGGTTGAAACATCAGATTTCTCAAGGCGAAAACGAGCCAACTCAAATGCTACCCACCGAGCTCACCCAATACAAAATAATGACGAGAATTCCCCAGAAGGGGGCATTAATACGCGTGACAAATAAACTGGACGACCATGCAGGTATAGTGGCAAGGCATCTGGTTCTGCACCTCGGCCGATTTCTTTTGCAAGTCTGGAAGCATTATTTCTCTTTCTACATAGATGAAAGTGGCCCTAAGGGGGAATACAAGGTCAATCTGTTGGACCCAAGTCAACCAGAGGTGGCTGAGGAGCTGGACCCTTCACAAAGGGCGACGAATCACCAAGGATGCGCCGCCTAACTTGCGAAAAAGTTTTAAGAGACAGGAAGCGTGGACGACAAATTTCCACGCAATCAGCTGAGGGGGAGGCTGCTGCCGACAAGACCGGCCCGAAAGTTTCGGTGTCGTACGCTAGGAGCCCTTGGAAGTCGATTCGCTGCAAGTCCATGCAAACAGACATGGCTGAGAGTAGCATCCGCCACATCCTCAAGTTCCGTAAGTGGTATCCCTCCCAAGTACAGCTACGGCAGAAGCTGAATGAGGACGACCCTGACAGGTGCGCAAGATATTGTCAGTGGGAACTGGATATGTGTGAGGCAGGTGAGGCAATCCTGTTTCAAGCATAGTTTTTTGACGAGACCAATTTTTATGTGTCAGGTTCAGTTAATTTTCATAACGCCGGTCTCCTGAAAATACTAGCGATGGGCCAAACTTTTGCCGAATCGAAAATTCGGCGCCGAATCTTAGGATTCGGCAAAGCCGAACTTTTCTAAAGATTCGGCAAAGATTTGGCAAAAATACATTGTTACCAGACTTACGTTAATATTTTGTTTTTTTTTCTGGCAAAAAAACGTTTTAGCTTGTATTTTTCTTAACTTAAATGCAACATGTAATGCATATCGGCACAGTTATTACAAAATAAGGTGATCTTATACAAGATAATTGTATTGGTGTTGTTTTTGTGTGTTTACTGGCAATTTTAGTGACTTCTTGCAGAAGTGGCGTGACAACGAGGTTGGGTAGTAGCATCGTTGGGTAGCAGCGAGCGCAGTGCGCAGTCACGAATCACGCTACGAGTGTTTCGGTCTGGAGGTCTCATCAGCGCAAGCCTGCAAGTGCGTGTGGTGTAAATACAAAGGCAATAACACTGCGTTTTTACTTTCTTTGGGAGTCACCGTTTCCTGCACGAAAATGAATGCAACGGTTACCGAGCCTTCACCAGAAAAGATAACAATATTATTGTCAATATGCATATTGTTCGATTTGAGTTACTTGACGTCAGCTTTGCATGAAAGTGTGCGTCCCATATTTGCATTGTCTCGTTTTTAACCTTTAAAATGCCGGTTTCTGGTGTTAGGACACATACGGATGTTTAGGAAGGTGGGAAGAGTTAGGAATGTTGGATATGCAATGCAACAATAGTTCTGTGTTTAGTTTTATGTAGATACATGATAACCGTGAAATAACACTAATTAAAAAGCAGTAGGTATTATTCTGTTTTGGCACAAACCTCTTGTGAGCCGAAAACAGGATTGTTATAATTGCAAGGAGTGCTTTAAAGTAATTGTGAATCAATGCTTCAACTGCCTCGTTGCATCACTAAAAAGGTCAAATGAAAGTTGCGTCATCCAGAATGTACCGCATCATCTGTCACTTGCGCAGTGGACTGCGTAAATTACTGGTCAATTTTCTGTTCTTGAGGCAGAAAATATTGAAGAGAACCACACTTGCAAAGGCTCACTAACGCAGTTAACATGTTGCCTACTCCCACACCTCGCCGTAACCGCTGGTTGTTCTACACTGTACGATGCGGCATCCATTTGCAGTTTATGGCCCCGTCCCCATGGCCCCGTCCCCGTGTCCCCGTCGCGTGCACAGACATTTGCCAAAAATCTGCCGAACTTTGCCGAATCTGAATTTCGGCAGATTCGGTCCATCACTAGAAAATACAAACTGGTTTGTCGAGCCTAACAGGGAGCAAGGCAGCGATGGAAGCGGCTTTTGAACTTTCGTAGCAGGTTCTGTAGCAAGCAAGAAACTTGTTTGGAACAGCACCTGATGCATTTGGAGCAGATGCCAACATCTGTTAAAACATTGTTAAATGCATCGCTAAATGAGCTTATCTTTGATAATGGTTCAGGGTTCTTCTTTGATACTGAACCATATGACCTTTTGTAGTAAGAACAGATAGGGAGCAAAAGAAGCTCACGGCCTTCTTTCTAGAAATAAGGTTCTGGTCAGAGTAGGTCCCATTTACAGTGGGTACTAAAAAAATGGTTGAATAATTAATCATATAGCGCGACACTTCGGTTGGGATAGCCTCTTTCCCTTCACCCTTTTACACCTGGTAGTTTATCTTGCCTGTAAATACGATTTTCATAAAATGACTGCAAAACTCAGCATATCCGCTGAAGCATGTATATCAATAAAAATGCGCCACGCTGCCCTGCCTCTGCAAGAGAGGCGGCTTGCGATTGGCCGACGAGCGCCCATCGTCATTGCGTCGACACCGCTGCTGGGGTATGCCCCGCCTTTCCCGAGCAGAAAAATCCGCTCAAAAAGGGGGTGTATTCCGGCCTTTCATCACGTTTTTAAAGGGGAGGTCGGCGTCGCGCAATTGTAATTTTCAGATTTTAAGGGGGGCTTTGGCACATAGAATCAGTTATGACCAAAAACAGACGATTAGAAAGTTGTCTTTAGTGCCCCTTTAACTAGATCAAAACTGTTCGACAGAAGACCGGCTGGCACACGATACAAGCAGTATTCGAAGCCATCTTCTGACCCTAACTAAGCTTGTCGAAGACAACCCACTGAGTGACAACGGTCAACCATAAATGATCACATGTCCAGCGCCCTTCAGCTTCGTGCAGCTACCTTAAATGTAAGAGGCCTTAAATGTAAGCGAAAGCAGTGTCAGCTTTTTCAGTTTATATCCTTGCAGCAGGTAGATGTATTGGCTGTACAAGAAAGAAAATTGTCCGGCGAAGAAACCAAAATCGCGTTAAATCCTCTTCTAATTGATTTCCAAGTCCGTGTCACCGATGCAACGGGCATTTCGGTTGGTTGTCTTGTTATTAAAAAAAAAGGGAATTTCGGTTGGTTGTCTTTTGTTATTAAAAAAAAAAGGAACGGGTTTGACTGCTAATGCTCTTACCACCGATCGGGAGGGCCGCTTCATTGTATTTGATCTTACTTATGGCAATGACAAATGGCAAATCACATATTAGAACCGGTAGAATATTACTTCTACTGGGAGATTTCAACTGTGCATTAAATTTGAAAGATTGTTCCCAATTTATGGCCAGATTTGACTCTAGTGCAGCTTTACTGCTGTCCTTCATTAATGAGAACAACATAGCAGACATTGGAGAACAGAAAGGACACGGAGTACATTAGTACACACATCTCCAATGCTTTTCTCATGCACAACTGGAGCGAATATACGTCTCTGGAGAACTCTGCAAGGTTATTTCAGGTTACACGGTTAAACCTGAATTTTTCTCAGACCACCGCCTCATGTCAGTTACCTTTGGCGAAAAAGAAAAGGCATTCATTACGTCCTGAATGGCGCCTATGGAAACTGAACACAACCTAGCTGACAAATATTTGCCGATTGTATCCCCAAAATAATTTTACACATACAACAGATACCCTCACTACACATATTTTGCGAATGGAACATGTTCAAACAAAAGGTGAGAACTGAAGAATCTCTCGAACATGTTATCAACGCTTTTAAGAACTCTATAGAGGCGCAGTGATTCGATGGCGCTCACAAAAATGTCTACTTGGAGAGACAATTGGGCAGGGGTCCTTGGAAGATGAGTGAAGGTATGCTTTAACAAAGGAAATAGTTGAACATAAAAATGAGAATAGATAATGCTTGGGTGTGGGCACATTGGTTTTTCATTATTTTTTGTACTGCACTGCTAAAGTTTACAATCTGGGACAAAGAAGGACGACACTCACACACGAAAGGCGCAACTAACAACTGGTTTACTTTTCTTTCCAAACAAGCACGGATGAAAGAAAAAACACATTAAAAAGGTAAAAGAGGGATAGATATAATCAGAATAACGCAGTCATACAAGTGTAAGCATGTCTCTTGTTCATATCTTGGCTGTGGCGGCCAATGCACGTGTCCGTTACCCATCCTGATGCGGGATCTTTTTTAGCACGTCTATTTCTTTTTTGTTAAGAGAAACCGACGGTTCACTAACATACATTCTGTGCTTTCCTGAAGTCACGAAAAAGGACTTCATGATTTCTCGCTTCGTCCTTTGACTCCATCTTTCTAAGATAGACATTGCTCCAAATAATGCATCGCAGGGGCATCTAGTACAATCTGCAGCGAGATTCCCTGGAGCTTGCAACTGCTCACACGCGTATTTGTGTTGCCGTAGCCTCTCACTTAAGCACCTGCTCGTTTGCCCCACGTAAAATTTTCTGCATGATAAAGGTATTTGGTACACCCACACACTCAACGCACTCTACAAACTGAAACCTGCGTCGTACTTGACACCCCACTTGACCCCCCGCGTGATCTCCCGATTTACTGACCATGTGACAAAACCCTTTAAGCTTAAGAGGGGCGGATAACGCTACACGGACGTCGTGTTCTGATGCAATCTTTTTGAGCCTGTGCAAGGTGTTGTGGATGTAAGAAAGAACTACCACCTATCCATGGCTTTGCTGCTGCCTTTCAGTTGGTTTAGACATTTTTCGGCTACCGTTACCAGTAGTGTTTTTGGATAGCCACTTGCTTCTAGACGATCAATCTGCTGTCTCAGGCTGTCATTTACCCTGTGGAGGCATGATTTTCTCGTGACCTGCGTTAAGCACCCTGATGCAACACTTCTCGTAACTAGCTTAGTGTGGGTGGAGTCATAGGATAAAATTACCTTCTCCCCTCATGCCTCATACATCCATGTGTGAGCTTCCCCTATGGTCAGGTTGACATCCAAAAACTGCAAGCAACCACCCTCTGGAGGTTCATATGTGAAATCCAGTCTGCCATGCACTTCCCTGAAATGGCTCATGACCTTTTCTCTGATAGTGTCTGCTAATTTGTCCTTCGGAAAACACCGCGAAAAATCATCAACCTATCGGAAACACTTCACAACAACTGTATCTTCAACATGCTTTCAACCATGCTTGTTTGGAAGGAAAATAAACCAGGTGTTAGATGCACCTTTCGTGTGTGAGTGTCGTCCTTCTTTATCCGAAACTGTAAACTTTAGTAGCACAAAAAAAAAAAAAGAATAGATACATTAGATATTTTAGAGGCCTTTGTGGATTATTACACTAATCTTTTGGGGCATCCGAACTGAAGAGAATTCAGCTATAGAACACCTTGTAATCCTCTTGCCTTCCTTAACAGATGAGGAAAAAGAAATAGTAGACGGTCGGAATAGTCGACCTTGCAGGAAATTCAAAATGTTATAAAAGCTCTTCCTTCGAACAAGGCACCTGGACCCGATGGCCTAAATCCTCAATTCTAGAGGACATTTTCTGAACTGTTGAGTTGATTGCTACTTGATGTCCTTAAAGCTGCATGAACGCCAAGCACTACCGCCAACTTTAAATTAGGGTCACACTGTGCTAATTCCTAAAACAGAAGACACAATAACTTTAAAAAAAGATTGAAGCTTATAGACCTATATCACTTCGTAATGTGGACTATAAAATATTTGCAAAAGTTTTAAACAATCACTTACACCTCGCTATACATAATCTAATCGGAGAACACCAAACTTGTAGTATACGAGAACGAAACAATAAAACAAACATGCACGTAGAAAGATCTGTGATAGACTCTATCCAATGAGCAAGACGAAGTAGTCATAGTTCAACTTTATTTGTCCAAAGCATTTGATAGAGTAAGCCATCCTTTCTTATTTAAAATACTTTCTCATGCAAACTTAGGAAGCATGCTATTCGAGGGCGTTCGGTTCTGTTACAAGAATAGCAGGCTAATTGTAAACGACTCCCTTTTGTTCATGATGAAAAACAGCACGAAAAACGCAAGAACACTGAGGAGAGAATTACACGCAGGACAAGGTGCTATCAACTTCCTCGTTTTGAAAAACACGCGGGCAATAGGGTCTTCTCTTTCACTGTGGGGTCGCTTCTTTCCCGTTTCTTCGAAGGAGAAGTTATTCAAGGTCCAAAAAAAACCATCTTACTGTTCCTGTGTTAACAAATGGTTGGCTCACGCACATTGTTTTCTTTTTTGCTCTGTGGTAGGCCTCAATTATCTCCCTAGACAACTGAAATTGGCGTTTATACAAGATATTTGTGTTGCTGAATCGTGGTTCACAGTCGAAGTCATGGCAATGCATTACTAAATGGGAGTATGCTGCACTTTTTAACGAACTGTGACATTCGCTGTCATTTGTTTGATGCACGAGTGTCCGCAGAAGTATGGGATTTTGTGGACTGTCCCCTTTTTGTGAGGCACGAACTGCATGCTGTCTTAATGTGTCATTCGTTGTTGCCTGTTTGACTGCTTATGTTTGCACATTTTTTTACCGCGGTTACAATACTGCTCAGTTTGTTGTGGGCTGAGAATATGACATTAACCCCCATATCTCGAGGCGACTCTCTTTTTTCCGAGAAAGAGGCGGTGAATATTTGGTATCACTGCTGCATTCTTTTTGTTTTTCTTAGCTTTATCTTTGTGAGAAACTAATCTGTAACATCAAGGTGGATCCCAAAGAAACAGCACAAAGGAGTCCCATACCATTTAAATCAACAAAGCTTTGTCAACAACATTTTTTTTTTCAGTGATAATTGTAAAAAAATTAATGTCATAAATATTGCCAAATACTCAACAACAAAAAAAAATGTTGGTAAAAAATTAAAAAAAAAAAAAGGCACTTTGGATTGAACCCGGGTCCGCTGCATATGAAGGGGACAGACACCCTTTCCTAACCTACTAGTAGCAAGTTCATTTTGCACGCATTGGCACCGTTAGAGTTCTCTCCAGAATGCATCGTACTCGCAGAGTGTCGTATGGAGAACTGGCCTCGAACAAAACTTACCAAATGCATTGAGCGCAGACTGGTGCTGTCGCCATCTATGTTGTAGAAGGAGTACCGATTTCAAATGGAAACTAGCGTTGTCGTTACAGGTGGGTCATACTTTAGCCTTGGTGAGGGTGTCAAGAATGAGAGCTTTTTCAAACAAAATACGACGGGGCAAGATAGCTGATGTAGGTAAATATTAAACATGATGTTGTCCAGGCCTCAGGTAAAGTCATTTTGTTTAGCTTTCTCGGATGCTTATTAGGCAGTCATAGGTTTTGAAGGGGGAGCTTTGTAGACAAATGTTCAATTTTTCACTCGCACACGGATGGTGAGATAGATCTCGGGGGCCGCTGATCCCTTTGTGCTGAGCATTTCTTTACACACTGGTACATTTCAGTGTCCGTGCTGCAACGGAGCGACTAAAAGCTTGCAAATAAAGCATGGATTGTCAACTGCTTCCTTCATGAAATAGCAGACGCTCACAATTGAAGCTCCTGTTCGATTCCGTTGCCCGCAAGACGCGATTTCAGAAAATATACTTTTTTTTTGTTTTGTTTTCGGTTCTGCTGTACGAATGACATATCGCAGCAGACGAGCCCTCGTCGTCTGCTCCCGCTCCTCGCCGGAGCGAGGCATGACGGGATTGCATTTTGGCGCACGCTCGATTTTCTCGGTGCAGCATGCACGCGTGGGGGTGCCGACGCTGAAACGAACCACTCGTGGACTGCCGGCCCAAAACGAACCGGCTCCACGCTGCGGAGTGCCGTGAAACGAACTCGCTATTAAGCTACGCTAGAGCTTCAAAAAACTCGTTTTGACTTTCGGACGGCACTCAAGGCGCGAGTGGAGTGCCTTTGGGACGGCAATCGAACGCTCTGCAAGACTGCTGTCGGACGGCACTCCAAACACTACGTTTTGTATAACGTTTGGCTTTTTTTACAACTTTCCCTGTAAAGAACAAATATGTTGTCGCCGAAACTTCGCAGGACGACAGGGAGCCAAAATCCACCACTATACGATCTAAATGGCATAAGCTCTCTAATTGCGACAGGTCCCAAACGATTGATGCGTCACGGTTACCTGCGTAGGCACTGCCTCCGTCAGTTGAATCAGCATCATGATTACATCTGTGGAGCTCCCAGATTTCAAAACATCGGCGACGTCGATGGTCTTCTGCGGCGCCGGTTTCTTGGAGATGCATAGTTTCTTGAGGGGTTTCGGCGGCTCTTCCTACACACCGAAAATTCCAAACATGACAGTCGATAACCACGGGACTAGGTAAGAGCAAAGACATTGGTAATGGCAAGGAACTAGGAACTTACCTGCAAAACTTGGCTAAACTCCGCCAAAGCTCTCTTCTTTAGGAGAGCAGCCATGATTATTTTGATGTTTCTTTTGTTTTGTTTTTTTATAGCCGTCCAGAGCCGTCTAGTCGATCTAGTCTTATCAACTTCCGGAAACTTCAAGCGACTTCCGGT
The DNA here is from genome assembly GCF_016920785.2 of Ixodes scapularis. Classification (NCBI taxonomy): domain Eukaryota; kingdom Metazoa; phylum Arthropoda; class Arachnida; order Ixodida; family Ixodidae; genus Ixodes; species Ixodes scapularis. The sequence goes on along the minus strand of NW_024609870.1, from coordinate 1,432,105 downwards.
CAGCTATCTGAGCGCCGTCTCTTATTTGTTGGTATCACTGATCTCTGTGGTTTGTACCGTAAAATTAATTTAAGTTAATTTTAATTAATTTAAGTTAGTTTAATTTAATTCAGTGTCTGCGTCGAGCGGGTCGACGCAGACACTGCCTTTCGGGGCTTTCGGCGGTTGCCTGGATCACGACCAGCCTGGATGACCTGGGTTAAGAGTATGCTTCCGTCATTTAAACTTTGGTTCGGCGAGGTGTTCAGTTGAGGGACAATAATGGAGATTACCGACAATAACGTGCAGACCTTGGCAAGCTACCTGCAGCAAACGCTGCAGGCCGACCCGACTACGCGGCGCACGGCGGAGAAGTTCCTCGAGACGGTGGAGGTGAACCAAAACTACCCGGTCCTGCTGCTAAACCTCGTGGACAAAGCAGACATCGACATAGTGATCCGAGTTGCCGGCGCAATCGCCTTCAAAAACTATGTGAAGCGCAACTGGGCAGTGTCCGAGGATGGCGCGGACAGGATACACTCGAACGACCGCAACACGGTCAAGGAGCTCATCGTCGGCCTCATGCTGCGCAGCCCGGAGCAGATCCAGAAGCAGCTGAGCGACGCCGTCAGCATAATCGGGCGCGAAGACTTCCCGGCGCGGTGGCCCAACCTTCTGCGCGAGATGATAAACTACTTCCAAAGCGGCGATTTCCACGTGATCAACGGCGTGCTGCGGACGGCACATTCGCTCTTCAAGAGGTACCGCTACGAGTTCAAGTCACAGGAGCTCTGGACGGAGATCAAGCACGTCCTGGACAACTTCGCCAAGCCGCTGACGGACCTCTTCGTGGCGACCATGGAACTAGCCAAGACGCACGCCAGCAACCCGGTAGCCCTCAAAGTCATCTTCAGCTCGCTGGTTCTCATCTCCAAAGTCTTCTACAGCCTTAACTACCAGGACTTGCCGGAGTTCTTTGAAGACAACATGGAGGTGTGGATGACGCACTTCCTCACCTTGCTCACAACAGACAATAAGCTGTTACAGACGGATGAAGACCAGGAGGCTGGTTTGTTGGAGCAGCTCAAGTCGCAGATCTGCGACAATGTGGGGCTTTATGCTCAGAAATATGACGAAGAGTTCCAGAAGTACCTGCCCGGCTTTGTCACCGCTGTCTGGCATCTGTTGACCACGACCGGTCCACAAGTAAAGTATGACATCCTCGTGAGCAATGCCATCCACTTCCTGTCGTCGGTGGCTGAACGTCCTCACTACAAGCAGCTTTTCGAGGACACCAGTGTGCTGAGCTCGATCTGCGAAAAGGTTATCATCCCCAACATGGAGTTTCGTACCTCGGATGAAGAGCTCTTTGAAGACAGCCCAGAAGAGTATGTTCGTAAGGACATCGAGGGTTCTGACATCGACACCCGCCGGCGTGCTGCCTGCGACTTGGTGCGCGCCCTCTCTAAGTACTTTGAACAGAAGATAACTGTCACATTCTCACAGTACATCACAGACATGCTGCAATTGTATGCCAAGGATCCTGGCCAGAACTGGAGGAACAAAGATGTTGCCATCTACCTGGTGACCTCCATGGCCGTCAAGGCACAGACTGCAAGGTTGGGCACCACTCAGACCAGTTCTCTCGTCAATGTCGGAGAGTTCTTCCAAGAATTTGTGGCTCCCGACTTGAGCAGCTCCAACCTGACAGACTTTCCAGTGCTCAAGGCGGATGCCATCAAATACCTGATGGTGTTCCGCAACCAGCTGCCCAAGGCCGTGCTTTTGCAGAGCCTTCAGAACGTTATCGATCTTCTCCTGGCACCCAGCTATGTGGTGCACACGTATGCGGCGAGCTGTGTTGACCGGCTCTTCACCATGAAGGATCCGCAAGGGAAGGTAGCAATAGCGGCAACAGATGTGTCCAGCCACACAGAGCGCTTGCTGAAGAACCTGTTTATGGCATTGAACCATCCCGGCTCATCAGAAAACGAGTATGTCATGAAGGCTATTATGCGGACCTTCTCACTTCTTCAGGATGCCATGCTGCCGTACCTGCCCTCAGTTCTTCCGAGTCTGACGGCCAAGCTGCTGCAAGCAAGTAAGAATCCGTCCAAGCCGCACTTCAACCACTTTCTCTTCGAGGCTCTCAGCCTGTCCATCCGAATTGCCTGCCGCAAGGACCCTGCGTCTGTGGCAGGATTCGAGGGCACCCTGTTTCCAGCCTTTCAGGACATCCTACAGCAGGATGTGCAAGAGTTTGTGCCCTATGTGTTTCAGCTGTTGTCGCTGATGCTCGAGTGCCACACTTCGCCTGTGCCGGAGCCTTACATGGCGCTGTTCCCGTGCCTACTGGCACCAGTGCTGTGGGAACGGCCGGGAAACATTCATCCTCTTGTCCGGCTGCTCCAGGCATTTATCGAAAGAGGCTCGGCTCAAATTGTTGCAGCAGACCGACTCACAGGGCTCCTGGGAGTCTTCCAAAAGCTCATTGCTTCCAAGGCCAATGACCATGAAGGCTTCTACATACTGCAGTCGCTCTTGGAGCACATGGACTCTGGAGCTCTCAAGCAGTACATCCGCCAAGTGTTCTTGCTTCTGTTTCAGCGGCTGCAGAGCTCCAAGACCACCAAGTTTGTGCGCGGCTTGCTCGTGTTCTTCGGGCTGTTTGTGTACCGCTATGGTGCACCCACGCTGGTAGCGACAGTGGACGACATCCAGGCCAAGATGTTTGGCATGGTCCTGGAACGTCTGGTCATTGCGGACGTCCAGAAGGTCTCCGGCACGCTCGAGCGCAAGATGTGTGCAGTCGGCATCACCAAGCTCCTGACGGAAGCGGAGGCACTTGTCCAGGGAGAGTACAGTTCCTTTTGGGGCCCACTGCTTCAAGCCCTCATCGACCTGTTGGAGCTTCCGCAAGATGAGAGCATTCCAGACGACGAACATTTTGTAGAGGTAGAGGATACCCCCGGCTATCAGACAGCATACTCTCAGCTTGTGTTTGCGGGAAAGAGGGAGCACGACCCGTTTGGGGGAACCATTGCTGATCCCAGGTTACACCTGGTGCAGTGTCTGCACAAGCTGTCCCTGACATACCCTGGAAGACTGGGCCCTCTCATCAATGCTTCGCTCCAGCCCAGTGCCAGCAGCTTCCTGCACCGGTATCTGCAGATGGCCAACGTTCAGCTGGCCTGAGCTGCCAAGCACTGCCCCTTGTAACATATTCGATGGCTGGGACATTTTCAAGGACCAGCTGTTTCTATGCGTTGCACAGCTGGTTGTTTACTGCTGTAGCAACTTCTAGTTGATGTTTGTCGTAAACTTGCTTGGTGTCTCGTTGAGAGCATTAATAAATGCTTCATTCTCTGTGGCCAAGTTTTGCCTTTGAGATCATGCTACACTCCATTTCCTGAAAGCTAGTGGTCATTAAATGTGAAAAAGAAAGCGAGGAAGATAAATTTGGACACGGGGCTCTTGAGACTAAAATCATTTCTAAAAGACAATTAATACATTTTTAATTCTTTTCGACCTAGATGTCACTGGTCAAATATTTATAAGTATCATATTTTAAGAACCTGCCCTTATTAATTTAGTAAGTGGCATTTTTTACACCATCAATAATGGAAGAAGAGCGAGCTTGTGAATCTAAAGCTCAATAGAGGACACAAAAAGTACACACATACAGTCTGTACTTCCAGAATCTCTGGTTTCAGTTATGTTCATCAATAGATTGTTCACTGGCCACCATAGCCGTGTGCAGGGTTACCAACCATCCCGGATTCCGCAGGATTGTCCCGACTTACTGTCCCTGTGGGACAGCTAATTGGCCAGAATTCGGTCGAGGCCATCCAGTTAAAAATTTTGTGATCTAATGCATGCCTAACAATGTGCATTACACTGTGAAGCACGAATCGCAAGAAGCAGTGCTGTGGTAGCTAGCATTGGCTGCGAGCGTCCTTAACTCCTTAGTCACTTTAGCATGCAAGCCGTAAATCGGGGCAACACTGGTGCTGGGCAGTGCCTGTTATTGTTTGTAGAAACCCTTGTCTCCCCCTTCTCCTTTGCACTGCCCCCCCCCCCCCCCCCCCATCCCGACTTCCTTCATTGAAGAGTTGGTAATCCTAGCTACGTGCTTTGGCAGTTGAAACCGTGCTAGCAGAACTTTCATCAGATTTAGATCACACATTCGGAGCTGTTCTTGGCAGATAGTAAAATTACTTTACCTGCACCTTGTGCCAATGACACGCGAATACCCCCTATAATGACTTGGTTCAGTCTAGTTAGGATCAAATTTAGTCAGTTTCAAACTGCTCATCCATGCTGCAATAGTTTTTGACTTCGTATCTGCTGTCAGAGCAGTATATAGACCTATTGCGAAATTACCCAAGCATCAAGGAGAATGCAGGGATTGGTGTTCCAGATGCTGCACTTCTCAAATGCCTCAAACAAATTGCATCTTGCAAGCACATTCATCAACGCTTTATTTTGATTACTTCAAATCTTTTATATGGGGAAGGCGTGCACGCGTGGAACACCAATCCCTGCATTCTCCTCGATGCTTGGGTAATTTAGCAATAGGTATATTGGGAGTGGCCAGTTTATGATCTCACCACCGTAACGATTCCCTCCCAAGTGAGCCAATCGGCACGCGGCGCAGAGCGAGAGGAACGCGCGCATGTGCTCAGAACTCCCGGCTGCTCCCAGCTGTGCGGGAAGGGCCACCATTTTCATTTATTCGCACGGTGGAATGCATGGAATCAACATTCAAGTTTCGCTTTTTTGCATTCATTTTATTGGCTCTGGCAAGAAAATGATAGTGTTATTCCTCGTGGGTTAAAAAGCAAACGAATGAAGTTTTTTTGACATTTGACAGCAAACTTTTATTCGAGCGAACTACGCGTAGCCCCAACAGTACTCTGCGCCGAAAGTGTTGCGTCGAAATGGTGGTCGTTTCCTCTTTGCTCCCCTCTTCCTCTCACTTTTTCGGCCCTCCCCCGTTCCTTCACTTTTCTCCTCTTCAGCGCCTTCATTGCCACGCCTACTGGTCAGACCCTCCCAATATAAGGCTCCATCTGCCATTGTGTATCCGGGCACGTTTATCTTGGTGCAACGCTGCATATTTGAAATGGTGACCTTCGACATTGGGGAATACAGGCACTAGAGGCGAGTTATGGGGCAGAGTCACAGGAAGCAAAGGTTTCGATCGTGCGACAAATGTAAAAAGGCCAAGTGCTTTGGCTTCCCTATTCTAGACGATACAACTGTCAAAACGGCTTCAGGTTTGTTTTCTCTGGATAACGTACAGCTCTTGAGGCTCATTACTGCATGCTGGCTTTCATCTATGCCAGGGGTGGCCAGGCTGACCCGGCCTAAGAGCCGCAAACAAAACCACGAAACTTGCAAGAGTCGCATGGAAGAGGAAAGGCAGCAAAAGCGGGGGGGGGGACTCTTGTCCACAGCAATAAACGAAATTCAAACGATTTTCAATCTATTCGAGTCAAAAGCAGTCTAACTGTATGTAAGGTAGCAGTAGCACAAGACTACCAAACCGCTACGTGTCTCGATTTAAATCGCGTTTCATTTCTTCTTTTGGGGAAGTGCTCATGTGACCGGGGAAGGGGCTAGGGGAGGAAGCCGCGAGCCGCACTGTAACACGCGAAGAGCCGCAGCTTGGCCACCCCAGATCTATGCAATTCATGTTCTTTAAACGGCTAAACTTCTCTCCTTGGTAAGAAGGCCGAATCTAAATAGTTTACTTTGGTTGCACAGATATATTTTGTTGACCTAAGTGCCAGTTCACCGAGGCATTCCTCTCTAAAAAGAAACTTGCGTATGCCCTCCGTTCTAAAAAAAGTTTATCTTGCAAACTTGAGATAGTCACCCTCCTGCCCTCCAATTCTGCCTGCTTCATTTATTGTCTCATCCGCACGACAGAGTGCAAGTCACTAAACAAAACCATGCACTTGTGCCTGAATCTACGATAGCATTGCATGGTATGTACGTACATGCTGCAGATTTTACGGTATTTGTTGGAAAGATATGTGGATGTATGAAGTTTATTCGTGTTTCGAAATTGATGTATTTTAGCCAGTTGTTTCGTTCGGACGCTTATAAGTAACTATTGACAAAACAAAAAAGCCACGAAAAAAAGAATAGAAACCATGGAGTTAAGAAGTCTCTGGAGGCGACATGATGCCTCCAGAGAGACTTGCCGAGAGTTCCGGTTTGGAAGGGCACGACCCCCAACGATGACTGAAACCAAAAGACGCTATTGGACAGACTTGGGCACCCTTAAAGGGACACTGACACCCCCCAAAATTTTTTTTTAATTTTTTGCCAGGCGCTTCATTATGGTGTCAGAGGACTACCCAATTAATATTTTGCAAGAGAGTAGCGTATTTTTTTAATAAAGCCAAAAGACGCAACTGCTCGAAACCGAAACCGAAACCCGACGGAGGTCGGAGAAGTGGAGAGAAGAGAGCGAGTGGCGGAAGTCACGTGGCTACACCCGACGTGTTTTTTTTTTTTTTTTTTTTCTCTCCTTCCCGGTAGCAGACGACATGCGGCGTGCGGGTACGCGAACTGTTCGCCGTGGCATTCTTTTGCAGTTATGTATGTTCCGCTCGTTGTTCTGTACTCCAAGATGAGTTGTTTTGTATATTGAGGAGTTGGAGATGAGTAGTGAGTGCCCGTGGTGAAGTTTGATCGGCTCCGAAAAGAATACACCCAAGATGTTGCGTGAAGAGCTGGCTCACATGTCCTGCGTCCGAAACAGAAGTGGCATTGTGCGACAGAGTTTCCGAAAGATCAACGGGATCGGGACCATTGGCTGGCTGCAATTCCTGTAGACCATTTACGGGCACCTCGGAAAGCGGACGCTACCTGATTTATATGCTCCTTGCATCTCGTGGAAAGTGATTACGTTGAGTTCGCAGGTGCCAAAAAGGAAATCCCATACCATTTAATTCAGCGACGTGTCGTCCACAACATTTGTTTCTTTTTTTGTTTCTTCAGTGATAATTTTAACAAAAGAAAAGAAATGTAGACATCAAAAAACATACGAAAAAAAAAAAAAAGTTCTACGGGGGAACGAACCCGACCCTACGGCGTGTAAAGCGAACGTCTTTCCCACTAAGCAACTGGGGGATATCGAAAGTTGGGGATCTTTTTCCTTAGTAATAATTCAGCCGATAAACTGTAAGTTTGAAAGTTTGCTACCGATTTTCCTTTAGCAAAAGCACTCCCGGGTCGAAGTCGGGATGCACCCCGCATTGGCGACATTCTCACCTTGTAAAGAAATCGTACGCGTGCATATTCAACTCGAAGTAGACACGTCGTGCTTGACGTTTGCGCGAGCGATGTCTTCAGCCATGAGAAGGGAGCGACGGCTCGGCGACGTCTTCGTGCAAATCGGCTTGGTGGTCGGGCATGTCGTACGGGATGAGGACCAATTCTTTCGATCAGTCCCAAATTTCTCTTTTAAAGGCAGACAAAATTCTCCGGTACCGCGAACGACAGTTCTGAAATAGAGGTCTCACGCCCGTCGTCCGCTGCCATCGCGTCCCTGGGAGTCCCACGATACGCGAAACGACGAACGCACAGAATGCTTCCGGTTGTCTGTGAAACTTTTTTTTCAATCAACGTATTTGCAGCTTTTTAGAAGCCACAAAAAATTGGTTTCATATTTTTTTCTATTTTTAATATTGAGTGTGTGCCTTCAGTGACCCACGACTTTGATTAAATTTGGTGGTCGCATCGATACCTTAGAAAACGGCCCGTGACCGCGGAAAAGAGAGTGAGCGAGACTCGAACCGGCCAGTTCTTGATCGGCGGTTTTCGGGCGGAAAGAAACCGAATTTCGAGCCGCAAATTCTGTTCTGGGTAGTTGAGCTCTCAAATGTCACGTACAACTAAAAACCTCGGCGAGCATAAATACCCTGTCAGTGTCCCTTTAAGGGCGTTCCCACCGACCGAGACCTCTACTTCTGGCTTCACTTGGGACTTTCGAGTTTGGCAAAAGGCGGAGCGGTATGTCACATTTTTTTTTTTCCTACGTCCATGCTTATAAACTTCACACTTGCCATAATGCAACAGTACTTGCCAACGAATTAGAAAAAAGGTCAAAGAACGTAATCAGCTTGAGTTTTTCATACCTCTTACCCTGCTACTCTCCTGCTCCACGTGCTAAACTGAAGTGTTTGATGCACTTCTGCCACTTGGATGGCATATTGCACTTTCTTTGTCAAAATTCAACTGAGAGTATTTTTGAACACTGTCGTCCAGCTCCAACCTGAATAGAACACAGACACTGTGACCATGCCATCCCTTGTGTTACTCTACTTCAAGGTCAGCAATTCCCAGTGTTGGGAGTATTTGAAGTATTTTTTTCTGTTACTTTCTGAGCAAAATGCAACTCCCAACTTCAAAGTATATTCCACAAATTCTGCGAAACCATTTTGCCATAATAGTGGGCTACAGAAACAATGGCAGACAAAGGGCACTAAAAAGTGCCTTTTGGGCAAGCCGAGAATACTCCATTGCTTTTGGCACCCACGGCCCAACCTCATTTATGTTGGGGTGCAGATTTATGTCTCGTCACAAACTCGGTAGACAATCTCCAAGCTGTTGGGTGCCCGCAGGAGGGAGCTTCCGCAGAAGTTGTCTCTTTTGTCGTTCTCCGAAGGTAATAATAACTATACTCTGCGTCTTGTGTAAAGTGCCGAGAAAGGCAGCACATTGATCTGAGCAGCGCCTTCTTGCGCTTGGTGAAATTAGCCTCTTTCAAGGACAATGCGCTCGTGTCCTTGGCTTTCCCAGTGCTAGTGTACACCACTTCTGAGGCCGAGAATAAAAGTTCACACACCTCCAACAAAAAAAAAAGTGTATCGTAGTCGTGCGATAAAGTGCTATTGTCTTTTGAGACGACATACGGTCATTTCTCCGAGTGAAGTTATACACCAACCCGCAGCTCCGACGTCGCACCTCTGCGGTGGCACTGTTGTCGCCACAGCGCATGCGCAGAACTTCACCTCACGCGAACCTGCAGTGGTTTCTGAACTCTCGCAGAGCCCACACTCGGTGTGGACAATTGCAGGCTTGTTTGAAAACAGTGTGTCGGTCTATAGGCTATAAGACTGATACAAATAAGTGCATTATAACTAAAGTTGAGTGTTTTCGAAGGTTTTATATTTGTTTGTTTTTTTCGAATTTGGTGGCTTTTTTTTTTTTTTAGGGGGGGGGGGTGTTTTATTTTTACAGATTCGGCGTCTTTCGTGCGAATTGGTTAAGTTATAACCAATTTACACGAAAAACCCTGAATCTGTAGGAAAAAATACCTCCCCCCCCAAACAAAAAGTACCCACAAATTTGAAATGAAAAAAGAAATAACAGAGAACACGGAACACTTTTTACAAATTATAAATTGACTGCATTAATTACCATGTCAATGAGAGTAAATCAACTACACCATGGCCACTTGACTTTGCCCCAATATTTCCCGCCATTTTCAAAAAAAAAAAGGTGGAGGTACACCTACATACTTCTTACGAGTTGTGAATGCGAAAGCACGCACACCGCTCTTCCACTCCCTTCTATCGTCTGCGGCGTACTCGCTGTCGATGGTCGAGCGCGCGCACTGTCCTCTGCGCGCTGACCTAGGACGTGGAGTGGTGGAGCCGCTGCCTTGCGGACACGCAGTGCCATGGGGTGGCGGTCGTTGAAACTGACGCGCAGTGGCCAATGAGAGCCTCGTTCCTTGAAACTATGACACGCGCCAGCCAATGGGACTGAAGCCGAAATCCATCAGCTTTACTCCGCTCCTTTGGGATCGGGAAAACTAGGTGCCACTTGGCTAGGCTTTTCGCATGGTTTCATAGCTGGGAGCCGGCTTTACTTGGAGAAAGGATTTAAGGTGCCGTTTGGCGTGGCTTCAAGGCTGGTAACATCGGCTTGCTCCGTGGGACAGTTAATGCTTTCGCATTAATAACCAATGCAACCCCGATTACCGCCAAAGCAGTGCACAAAAGTAAAAAAAAAAGAAAAGCAGCATCATGAAGCATTGCATTAAAAAGACCTTGTACTTTACCTTGCAAGTACAGTGTATTTATAATAATTCAAGTACATTGTGCCTGGTGTACTTACTACAAGTACAGCATGTCCCCCCCCCAAAAAGTTTACAGTATTTTTCACTGCACAAAATAAACTGCATTGCCGAATGCTTTCTCCGCCCAAATGTAGTGCTAGCAGTTCGGACCGGATGCCAAAGTTTCAGTACATACTAACCGTTAACTCAGTCAAAAGCTATAGGTGATTTTCTGAAAAGTTCAATAGGGGGCCCGTTTTCGCACGTTTTTGGTAACTGGCGCCATTCAGGTGTATGTATCATAAGAGGTCCATCGGCCGCCATTTTCCCATTAAAAATTTCAGAAAATTGGTGCCAACTTTTGAACACAATAGCAGTTAGTTCTGAAACGTTGGCGTCTGGTTGGGACAGCCAGGGCTACATTTCGGTGGAGAATGAGCGCTCAGTGATGCAGTTTTTTTTGCAATAATAAAAACCCTCTAAATTTTTGGGGGACACCCTGTACGCAACTTCTCCTTTACTTTGTACTTTAAGTACATTTTAAATGTATTTTACCCAATACTGGTGATTCCTCATTCGGGACGGGAAGGGTGCTCGATTTTGGGTTAGATTACGCCCCTAATGACCGTCCGAACAAGGACGGTTTTGACAAAAAATAGTCCTTGCTTAGAGCAAAAATTTAAAAAAAAATAAGTTTTCAGGTTTAAACCAATCTTGTTTGACTTTTGAAACTGGCGGACGTTTATCGGTTGAAACCAAAAAGTCTGCGATCTAACTGTAACGGTACAGTTCAAGAACAAGCACATTCGATTTCACCCAAGTTGCAACTATGCTAGTCCTGCTTTCTTGCTGCATAACTTGGGCACTTCTCTCAACTCTATCTTCAATGGTCCATTTTGTCAAACCAAAAGCTAATGTTTTATTTTTGGCATCCAATGAGAAGCAATCACTCAAAGCCACAAGTGTAGATGTCCTCCGTTACGGTGCGCTATTTTATCGAGATGAACGACAAATGCCGACATCTGTACCAATCTGCGTGAGGTGGACAATAAGGTGCTTTTGGGTGGATTACTATAGTATATAAAGAGCCTTTTTTTGCCCTCAAAACTTTCTTCTAAACCAGAGGCATTCCAAAGATCACCAACCACATTTTAGTAAAGCACGCCTGAAAATCACCCTAGGTGAAGGCCCCGATGTTCTAGGTGAAATCAAGGATGTGTTTAGCCACAACTGCTCGATCAAAAACAAGGTAAGGCCCACCCTGTCGCGCCGCCATACATAGGCGAAGGCGAGACTGGTCAGTTTACGCTACTGGCTGCGTCGGCACTAGCAGTCAAATACGCTCCGGGCGATTCTAGGGATGCGCACTGCCGAGCAACAGCGAAGAGAGAAGGAAATGGACCGCAGCCATCATCGACCAGGGGTATTAGGCACCTCTCGCCGTTTCAGATCGAGCAGCCCTGGTTTAGCATGCTGCTGCTACGAGCGACACATGTCTGCTCTCGACATGGCATTCAAGCAAGCTGGCAAGCAACAGGTATAAAATTAATTACTCCTATTCTGCAATTTTGCTTTCCTATTGGTTTATTTTTGTTTCCAAGGTAAATTGTGAACGGTTCGGGTGGTCATTTGTGAACGGATGTATACTGCTAGTGCAAACAAGCCACAGGCAAGTTTCTTTGTTTTTCTCTTTCAATGAAGACAACTACTATGCTCGTTGTCACCTCAAGAAAAAAAGCAAGTTTTGCGCATTGGCCATATGAAGTACCTTACGAGATTTGGTTGTCAAAGGAAGCAGTGATTCTTTTGGCACTTGATAACCTAACATATAGCTGATTTAAAATGCACCTACATATATTTAATTCTCAACATAAAGCGGAAAATTAATAATTCTCTGCAAGGAGCAGGACTTTTTTTTTACAACGGTTCTTGAAGTAAAAACGAGTATAGTGCAGCCGAAAGTGGTCATTTGGGGCACTAACCTAAGGGGTAAAACTTGGTGCCCGCCAATACTCCTTGCAACTAAAATGCGAAAAAGTGCTTATGTCCTGTCTCCACTCAAAGTGTCGCAGGTTGTACACATTGTGACAAGTAAGAAAATGTAACTCCTGAGCATTTTAGGGCCTCTCAACAACCTTTGTTTTGTAAGCCAACAAAGCCGAGTACTCGGCACAGCATGTTCCATTTTTCTGCAAAAATGCAGATGCCGTCGTAGAGCTGTCCTCCGCAGATGTTGCTAAACTAATGGCCCACGTGACAGTGAGATCACCTTCAGGAAGTTTCCCTACGAGCAGAATCAGCCTCTCCTATGCTCCATTTCATCTAAAAATGTACCGCAGCGGAGGTTAGAAGCCAGAGCTCCTAGTTTTGGCAGTTGCTCCTGCTGCGCAAGAATTTGCGCAGTCAAGCCGCGTACCTGAGCAAAAAGCTCCTGCTTGTGGCCTTTGCCGTCGTGCCTCCTAAGGAGAAACAAAGTGATACGGCGTCCAGGCTAACCTCAATGTTCCAGTGGTTACTCAGCAAACAAGACAAAACGAGTGACTACAAAAGGTCAACATTTTAAAAGAGGCATAAAGTATACAATGCTAAGGCGTTTGTAGCGACACCGCGCCAAAAACGGGCAGTGTGGGAGTATATGCCGCATTTTTAAGTTCCACGCGCGGGAAACGAAATGCCATCGCACGGGCCAACACCCGTTCGTCACAGCGAGCATATGGCTCGGGGTCTGCTCGTCCACGTTTTGGCGCAGGAAAGAACAGCTCGGCCATCATTGGGACTTTGGTCTTGAAGGTCTCCTGCTCTTGCCAACTTGGATTTCTAGGCCCACAGGTCCAAGCTGAAAGCACCGAGAACAGGCAAGTTGCTCTCAATGAGACTTGACACCGAAAAACTCTCGTCCGATAGAGTTGCAGCGAGGCTACCGTAAGACAGAAAAAAAAGGCGTCCGTCCCCTTCTCTGCATCACATTCCTCAAGGACATACCTTCATTCGGCACTCTTGTTTCAAATGAGACAGCCGGGCTTGACAACTGTAAATGAGAGAAGCCTTCCATGTTAAGCTTGTCCTTTTATGCTTCCAGGACCTATCCAATTTATGTCCCTCTCTGCAGCCCCTCACCAGCCCCCATCTAATGGGTGCAGAAATACAGCAAGATGTTTCAATGAAACAGCTTCGTGAAAGGTAGTTTTGTATTTAACCCTTTCATGGTCACTGACATATCTATACGTCAGCGCGGCAGCGTCCCGCATGGTTGCTGACGTACCGGTACGTACGCGACTGCTCATTCAAAAATTCGCGCCTCTGCTTGAACGGGCGCGTTCGCGGGGACGTGCTGCCATCTGGTGGGTTCATAGGCAACTACGACCCTATAACTCCGGTAGTGTTTGTTTGGGCGCGGCTTTTTGAAATTGCGAAACTGGACGCTCTGTGCAAGTGATACTTTTGAGACGGCCGCCTGTGCTGGCTGCTCGGGGGTAGCGTAGTGGAGATTGGAGCGATGGCTCTTCAGGTTCAGACTTTGAATCCTTGTCCGGCTCTGAGTCGGATGACAGCTCGACATCCGACGAACAACCGGAAACCAGCTCAGTTCAGAGTCCGGAGTCTGACATACAGCCGCACCGTCTGCTAGACCGTCTCAGAAGCGGGTGCGTTGAAGTTTTAGTTGTTTTTGTTTTGTTCAGCTTCCAGCGAGTGTGCCGCAGATGTTTTGAAGCGTGTGTACTATTTATTTTAAGTCTTACATTTTTTTATGCGACAATAAACTAGTGTATACTCTTTGCTATCACATCCAGTAAAAAAAACCCGACCACGGGGGCACGTCTTTGGACAAAAAATGCGACCATGAAAGGGTTAAAGACGTTATCAAAACGTACAGTTACGCGACACAGGCACACCGAGGATTTCTGATTTCTGGGAGGCTTTAACTTGCCCCACTCTCTCCTCGTTTAGCTCAGGAACCCCGAAAACGCGCTAATTTCTCTCGGCTCCTTACTTTTTCTAATTTGCATCAATGACCTTCTATTTCACGTATCTCCACCTATATGTTTCCATGCCAACGACTCTGTTCTTTACCCCTGATTTCTTTATGCTACAAAGTGACTCTATCTGCAAAAGGGAGGGCATGGAGGAGTGATGTAGACGCCGCAGCATCAACCGGGGGGGGGGGGGGGGGGGGGTCACATGATGCTCCAGTGATGTCGTTTCTCCACGTCACACACATTTCTGTTGCTAAAGGTCGCGTGACTTTTTTCTTTTTCGCATTTTCTTGGCTATAACGGGGGCGCATTTAACCCACCCCCCCCCCCGGTGCATTCACGCCGGCTCATTACAAAAATGTTAACCCACTTAGCCCACCCGTAAACGCCGCTTGGCGGCGGCAGAGCCTACCCGCTTGCGGAGCGATCAGCTTGACGATCGACGAACAGAAACAATGCCAAGAAAGGGAAGGTCACGTGGCCCTCACCAGTAGAGATGCGTGACATCTCTACGTCAAGCATCTCCGCTCTCTAAGTAGTGATGTGGAGAGTGTAGATGGCCACTTTGCGTTAGCCTTCGGGCCGGCCAGACAATTTGTCGACTTTCCGGGCCAGGGCTGTGCCAGCAGACTATGCAAAATGTCATTCAGTCGTCTTGTGCCCTTTTAACGCAAAAGAAGTTCAGTCCTGTCAGGGGCAACTTCGGTCGAAAACGAAACCAAAAGAAATGACTGATATCGCTTTAGTGGCACAAACCATGATCGCAGTTGAAATATTACGCCAATTCGAAGCCGCACACACCACTAAAACCATTTTTAAAGATACGACCAGCTGTTTCTTGGCGGGCGCCAAGCGGGTTAGCTTTTAGTCAAGGAACACTGACGCAGCACCCTCATGACATCCCGTTGCGGTGGGGCTGCAGCTGATTGCAGATGATTTGTTGTACCGCAACACCCTTGTGACGTCACATCGTGGCCGAATGAATGGACGGATGGATGTTAAGGGGAGACACTACCCAGAAGAAGAAAAAAAGTTTTGCAAAAAAAGTTGAGTTTGAAAAATGACATATTTACATCCACCAACATCTAGAGAGTATTCCCAAAAAGTTTAATTAGTTTACACTGCATAGTTAATTTTTTATCAATTATTTTCTGCCCACCGAAGCTAAAGAAAAGGTAATGTTTGGAGCACTTTGCACTAGTGGTGCAAAACTATCGATAGTACTATCGATAGTATCAATATTCGCCAGGAATCTGACTATCTATAGTAAAAAACTATCGATAGTACTATCGAAAGTCGACTACCGAAAAATTATCGATAGTAGTACTATCTATAGTCGGCTATTGAAAAACTATCGATAGTATTATCCATAGCTTTTCGATAGTCGGCTATCGAAAAGCTATGGATAGTACTATCGATAGCCGATTATCAGAAAATTATCGTTAATTAACTATAGATAAACTATCGATAGTTGACTATTGTAAACCTATTGATAGTACTGTCGACGGTTCACTATCGATAGTTTTGCGACACTAGCAGTTTGCGTTGATCCTTCTTCAGTTTTTCTCGCTTCATTTTTTTTTCAAATGGGACACCAACTAGCCCAAGCACTTACCATCCCAACTTTGGTTCAGCTTTCAGTGATGACGAAGACGGGAGTTTGGGTGAAGAGAGGAGGAAGGGAGGCAAGCAGCGGTTCGGCAACTGTGTTCGCTCTAGTAATGCAAAACTATCGATAGTACTATCGATAGCATCGATAGTCACCACAAATCTGACTATCGATAGTAAAAAAACTATCGATAGTCGGCTATTGATACACTATCAATAGTACTATCGATAATCGACTTTCGAAAAATTTTCGATGGTACTATCGAAAGTCCATTATCGAAAAACTATAAAAAAAAGTATCGATAGTACTATTAATAGTCTACTATCGATAGTTCTGCAACACTATCGATAGTCAATTTATCTATAGTTTTGTATCACTACCTTGAATGCATTCTTCTCTGTTCAACTTTTTGTATAAATTCCATTTTAGTCAATCCATCGTTGGATAATGGCAATACAGGGAAGGCTCGTTCTTCACTTTTCCCGGCTGAAATTTAATGAGGAATGTGGCTATGGAAATTTTGTGTCACTTTACAGATGTCTTTTATAAAAAAATATTGACATTTTGTCGAAGACACAGAAGACTAAAAAGTTGACCAATTTTGCAGAAGAAAAAATTTAGTAATAAATGATTTTTACAAAAAACTTTTCATAGCCGCACCTTCTAGGCATTCCACTACATATCTAGCAAATAAAATCTTGAATATTGTGATAGTTTTCTGACGATAGATTAACTAAACAATGTAGTCGTATTGCTGATAGAAGCTGCTCTAATTTCCTTTCCATCTAACTGACAGACCTGAAATTTTTTATGCACCCTCTAGCATGACCACCAGCCTACCCTGTAAATTTCATTATTTTAAGCCAAGGGTTCAAAAGTTGACCCTTACAGCAGGGGGTGTGTCCCCTTAATGGCTATACCCTCTGTGACGGGCGGTAGCTTGCACCACCTAGCCTAAGTCTATAAAAGCAAACATATGATTCCTCCCACCCTTCTAAGACCAATTTTCACCACCTATCACCTGGGTGACCTTTGGGAAATCGGGCAAGAGAACGAAAAACATCACCCTCCGGCGAGGGAGTCGCCAATTTCGCTCTGGTCACACCTAGTCAGTCAGTGTCGCGCCGGCACAGGCCCCACTGGAGGATAGGGTGGAGACTTTGGGCTGGAGCCACGCGGGAGGGAGTGCCAATTTTACCCTGTCCCACCAATCTCCAGCTGTGTCAGTTAGTTGTATATCACTCAATTCCTCCTAGATAATTTCCACCAGCAGTGATGAAAGTGGCATTTGACCTTTTGTAGCAGGTTCTGTAGCAGGCAAAATATTGGTTTGGAGCAGCTACTGAGGCTTTTGGAGCAGATGCCAACATCTGTTAGCACATCACTTGAGAATGAAAAAAATTATTGTATCTCTAAATGAGTTCATTTATGATGGTGATTGTGGGTTCCTATTTGATACTCGAGCATGTTACCTATTACCGTTTGTGATAAGAATAGACAGGCCGTAAAAGGAACACAGTCTTCTTAAATAAGGCTCTGGTCAGAGGTTTAATTAACAATGGGTATTAAAAATGGTACATAGTACATTGAGACAAATCCCCTCTCCCCTCTTTAGTTTACACTCAGTGGTTTGTTTAGCCTGTAAATATATATATATATATTTTTTATATAACATGCTAACACGTCTACCAATAGAAAAGCGCCCCATAAATTTAATGAGCCTACCAAACTCGACTCTAATATTATAAACTGCAAAAACCCAAACATAGAATATTATAAACTCTATATCATAGACTCTAATATTATAAACTGCATAAACCCAAACATAGAATAAAAGGCTACACTTGTGCTTTAAAGGGGTTGTGCAACGACTTTGGGGTAGGAATATTTCTTACTTTACACCAGCTTCCTGGCACTAGTGGGACCCAAGAATACTCGAACGCAACACCACTGACAAAAGAAGAGTCTTCGTCGCGGCGTAATTCAAAGGATGAAAGCGGAGCTTTTCTTTCAGTCTCTCCTTCCAAAGCCGCCTTCTGCTCCATCGCAAAATTTGATGACGGAGCTGTGGGGACAATGGCAACAGTACGATCCCCGGGAATGCGTCATCCGAGTTTTGCGATGACGATATTCAAATGCTGCTCACACAGTGGACGCGAAGACTGTGTACGCATTCGATCTGGGCTCGTGACAATCGATGCCTCGACATGCATTCGGGTAGTGGCCCATGTCCAATCGCTGCAACGACGACAATAGCCGAGCCATAACAATGTCTGGAACTCAGCGCGAGTGCTGTGCTTTGCCAACCCCAGCGCGTGGCTATGATCAACATTGGCGGCATATAATCGGCTCCAGATCACGTGGCCGCTTGTTCTGGCTGCGAGTTGGGGGGTGAATGGTGCCCGTTTTTCTTCAATTTTTTTCTAGAACTTGTATTGCGTGGGGTGAAAAACGAACGCGTGTTTCATAGGTCATTAATGTCAGGGATTTGTTTTAAGCAGTATTTGCGCAAAGTACAAAAATTGTTGCATCGCCCCTTTAAAGGTGACACTGCTCTGTAGCGGTGTAGGAACCAGAGTTACGTCAAAGTTCACTACTCTTTCGATAGACAGCTGCACAGAAACTACTGTGACTACTGTATTCATTTAAATATATATAGACTCTCATTCCCTTCCCTCCTTATCTTTTTTTTTAATTAGAGATTAATTTACAGTTAGGAAAAAGAAGGTCGACCTGTAATAATCCTGAGCATAATTTGCATGCCTATTGCGCTAAGCCAGGCGCTCCTTCAGGTAAGCCGTTGCTCCTAGCACTCCGGTGCAAAGCGGTGAAGCTCGGCACGCGCACGCTGGTGAGAGGCGATGAGGGTTGACGCAAGCTGCACAAGAGCCACAATACTCTGCAGCCACGGAATGAGGGCATGTGGCAGACATGAGAATCAAGTGATCTTATCAGGAGTACAAGACCCTGGTTCTCTTTTGTGACAGTAGCCACAATCGGCCATCCTACAATTTTGCAAAAGCTTTCTCGGAGACTCTTAGTTCCTGACATCGACGAAATCGTCTGGAAATTTAATTGATATCGGCAATTAACCAGCCAGCGCATCAACTGGATAGAGCGGTTGATGCCCAGCATCAGCAGCTCTGGCCAGTTGATTCGCAGCATCAAAGTGCGACATCATGATATTCGTCATCTCCTTGTATGCATTCTTTCATCGGCCAAATGCGGCGAATGTCCCGTGACTTGCGCTTTTGGCGTGTGTTTTTGTGGTTGTATGTGTTCGAGCCTTCGGCTGTACTCTGACCTAAGACGGAACAAACTATACGGTGAGTAGAGACGCTGTGAAATTCATATTTGTACATTTTTTCTTTCCTTTTACTTCTCTGAATAATGGGGTCGACCAATAATAAAATACATAAATTTCTTGCTTTAAGCCTATCTCGGCGCAGGTGTAGCGCAATTCTCATCGAAAGTGGCATTTTGGCGCAAGATGTAGCAGACCTCCCTTCATGGTGCAATTTAATGCAAATGGCACAGCACTTCCATCACTGCACCAGTCTTCCAATCTCCTCTATGTTATTAAAATGCATCCATTCTTCCATTCTCGTCTGCCAACCCCAGCGCTCCGGCTACATCCATCGCCATCTCCAAGAGGGCGGGAGCTAGCACCGTGCACCTCAACACCACATGTTCTGTTGTCTCGTCTTCCCCTTGGCATAAGGCATGCCGCGTATTCATTTACTCATACTTTGTCCTATGTGTCCTAGTCGTCAATGCTCCAGTTCTAGCCTCGAATAACGACGAGCTCCCCCGTGAATTATTGAACCAACGTTCCTTCCTTATTTCCTGTTTTCGTCCCCTATACGAAGTTAAGGCTGATTTTTCCTGCATTCTTTCCTCCCACACCTTTCTTTCGGCTTTGTTGGTATTTGCATTTTAGTTTTCGGGTTCGATTTGTCCACTTAATGTTCAAAATTTTCATGTATAGATGCTTATATACCTTTCTCACCCATCATATATCCTCAACTGTGTCTAGTATTAGTTTGAATTTCAACCTACTGATCGCCTCTCTAGCCTCGAAAGATGCCCATGTCTCCCTGCAGTCCCTCGTTTGGTGTAGTCCCATGTTCCCCCAGAACCAGTCTGCCCACGCTCCTCTGCCGTGCCTCTAAGCTCGACTGGACCTCAGATTTTACGCATGCATTGTCAGAAGACAACCCCGGCACCATGACTCCTTTCCGTATTCCCTTAAGAATAATTCTTATCTATTGTAATTCTATAGTGCCCTATGCTTCATAATCGCTGCATTCCTTTTTCCTTTCTTCAGCATATTTTCGTTCTGTTGTTCTAAGTATTGTTTTCCCGCATTCAGCCATAATCCTAGGTATTTATACATCTTTACATTTAAAAGATCTTGAATGTTCAGCGGGTCCCCCTTCTTATCGTTATAAACCATTATTTCCAACTTGTCGCTGCTGAACTTCAGGCCCAGAGACTCTCTTTCGTCTCCACAGTTCTTAGTCAGCTCGTGTAACCTATCCCGGCTATGTGCCAACAGTACAATGTCGTCTGCGTAGAACATTCCTGGTATAACTTGGTTTACTTTTCCCCCTCTCTCCATATATGTCACATCAAAATCTAAATTGCAATCTTCTAATTTCTTTTCCATTCTACTCAAGTATATCGCAAAAAAGTAGAGGTGATAGGGGACAGCCCTGTCCGAGTCCTCTTTTATTTTTGCCGGGTCCGTTATTCCGGTTTCCCATGCTATAACAACTTTATTATTTGCATATACCCGTTGTAAAAGCCTAGTCAAATGGGTATCGAAATCATACTCTCTCAGCTGCACCCAGAATTTTTCCTGGCTCACACTGTTGTACGCCCCTTCAATGTCTAGAAATGCCAACCATAACGGTTTTTTACTCATCCGTGCCACCTCTATACATTGAGTTATGATGAAAAAGCTATCATCCAACCTTCTATCTCTTCGGAACCCGTTCAGTAGCTCACCTACAAGGCTTGGGTCCATTCTTCCATTCTCATTTTAACTACCTGCCTCACTACTCTGTACAGGACCGAAGTTACTGTTATTGGGCGGTATGATATTATGCTATCCTTATTTACCTTGCCTTTATATAGTAATCTCATTCTGTTTAGTCTTCAATCATTGTTAATCTCGACCATTAATATTTGATAAGTTGCTTGTCTTAGCTTTATTTGCTTTTTGTTCCTAGTGTCTCGACTAGTCTCATTCCTATGCCATCTGGGCCTGTTGCCGTTGCAGCAGGTACTTTACTTTCTGCTCTGCCCCATTCCCTCATGGTCCTCTCAGTTGTCTCGCTAGTGTACTCAGCTTGTGCCATGTTGCTGTTCGGGTTCTGTACAATCTCGTTCAGTTCAAGTTCTGCGAATGTTGCCTCGATAGTTTGTCTAGTAAATTCCTTTGCCTCCTCGCCCCTTACACTCATCCCCTCTTGCGTGGTCAATGAAAAATGGAACCCTTCTGTTCTTCTCCCCTGCGCATTAATGTGCTCCCAGAACCAATTTGCTGCATTCCTATCATTTTGATTTACTTCCATCATCCATTGCACTCCAGCCCTACCAATCTTGGCCTGGATGAGAGCAGATGCCTCTCTTCTTCTTTCCTGAAATGTATTCCATTTCGATGCTACCTCAGCGGATGCATCCCCTTTTTTCTTTGCCCATCCGTGTTCCCTCGAGGCGCCTTAACTTCACTGTCCCACCAGCCTTTTGGTGTGCGTTTTCTTTTCCTTCTTCCTCTTTCAGAACTTGTCTAATTCTCTTTTAAAAGTGTTTACTAAATCGTCATATGTCCATCCAGTTGTCTAGATACAATGGTCTCAATTCGTTTTGATACTACTTCTTGTAGTTGGGCATCGCTTAGGGCCAAACCACTTTTTCCTTCAAGAATTGGTCTTTGTGGTTCTGCTGTACCAAACTTTATTTTAAGTTGCTTAGGATCACTTTCTAAGATTTTCGTGCCTTTCTCATCTCTTTCGATGTGTCCTAATATGTTATACAATTTGCTAGACATTAGACAGTAATCAATTGTTGAGTGTGAATTGTTTCTCTCCCACATTATTTTTCCGTCGGATTTTATTTGGGCGTTAACAAGACTAGATCAAGAGCATCGCAGAATTCTTGTAGCCTCCTCCCTGTAGAATCTGTATATTCATCAAAGTCTTCCAAGTGTGCATTGATGTCTCCTAAGATAATTATTTCCCAATTACTTCCTATTTCTCCGACATCTTTGGAAGTACACATCAAGTGCTGCGCATTTTCCTCCCTCGAATTAGTTCCAGTTTTCAGATATATAAATCGTATGAGCGTGTCTAAACCTCCACATCACCTTTTAACCACATGTGTTCCTGCACTTACTCTCACCCTTTCCCAGCCCTGTCCTTTCACTAGCGCTCCCAATCCATCTCCTTTCCATTCCCCTTCCCGTCGATTGCATTGCACCCAGAAATAACCTGCCAAGTCTAAGATGAGTCTCTGCCAAACCATGCACTACAAAATCTCCATTGTTTAATTGTTCCGCAAACCCCACCCACTTCAATCTATTTCTGCCCCCCCCCCCCCCCCCCCACCTCCCTGCATGTTTATAAATCCCCCTATTGAGTCAGTTCTTTTTCCTTCTGTGAGGCTTCCTCCTAGCCTTCTTATTCGCATTTGAGCCTGCTACCAGAAGGCTCTGCGGGCTCCTTTGCCATCCTGCCTGTCCTTCGCCCCACCTGCATCCCTGTCGGTTTCCTACAGGGGATGCCGTCTCGGCACAACGGGGGGATTGGATTCTCCCTGTTCACATTCGTAACCTCACATACGTCCTTAGACCTCAGTCTCTCGATGGTCCCGTTGGCCTCCTGGACTGCCCTCTTTGTACCTACTCCTCGGCTTCTGACCTCCGGGACGGAGCACATTACAATGTGCACCGTCCCAGAGGTTATGACCCTCAACTGCTTCACATTGCAACTTTTAATTGAATCAAAATTGGGGAATTTACGTGCCAAAAAAAGACTAACTCTTAAAGGGGGTGCAACAATTTTAAAATTAAAAGAATTTGCATCTCGTCATTTTTACGTTGTTTATCGTGTCCCAGAGGATAGAGAAAACATCTCCTTCATTAAAAAAATGTAGCGATTCCGCTGCATAATCATAAAGCAAAAGTCTAGCTTTTTCCCTCACCTGCAGCCACGAGTGGCGGCCAAAGAACTACGGCGAAAAGCTTACGTGACCTCGCTCGGCTCTAAGCTGCAGTGTAACGCCTGCTAATGTCAGCAGAGAGAGGGAGAGACAGCGTCCTCCGAGAGAGCACACGGGAAGCTACATAGTACTCCGAATGACGTCACTAGGAGGGGGACCAGGTGTGACCCTGAAGACTGGGAGTGAGTTGAGGAGTGCCAGAAATGCCAATATTTACCTTTTTTTTTTTTACACAACAACTAGGACAAGCAGGCGAAATCGGTTTTCTGTTCTTAACTTCAGAAGAAGTGTCAGAGGGCAACTTCCACAAATTTTCGACCCAAGTCCGGAAATTGTTGCACCCCCCCCTTTGAATCCTTGTAAAAAAAAGGCTCAAAGTACACCTAAGCACTTCTTATGAGTTGCGAATGCGAAAGCATGTACGCCGTTCCTCCGCGCCCTTACCTCGTCTGCGGTGTACGTGCGTCGACGGTCGAGCGCGGGCGCTCTCCTTACCACGCTGATTTTGGGCGTGGAGCGGTGGAGCCCCTGTCTCGCGGACACGCAGTGCCATGGGGAGGCAGAATTACAACTGACGCACGGCAGCTTCGTATCACTGACATCTTGCGTGGCTTTCTGCATGGTTTCAAAGCTGGGATGCCTCAGATCGCGGCTTCGGGAATTTATCTGCCGTTTGGCGCGGCTGATGACGTTGGCTTGCTTCATGGGACCAGTTAATGCTTTCGCATTAAAAGCAGTGACGGGTGTCGAACTCGGAGGTAGAGAGCACGTGCCTCTACCTTGTAACAGCTTCCCAGCACAAGCTGCACTTCTTTATAATAACATCTCAGTGCGAATTACGCCCATCTGCCGATTCGAGCGTCTTCAGAAAGAGCCCTTTATGCTGCCAGTCCGCTCATACCAGTTCGGTCCACCAGTGCCATAGTACTCAGCAACTTTTTTTATTATTATTTTTTATTCCAAAATACTATCAGCCTCTGTTAAAGCTATGCTAGGATGGGTATACAAGTGTACAAAGAAAACAACAAGAGCAGCACATACTTGAAAAAGTACTATAAAAGATATCACCAAATAATCGCGCTGCCAGCGTCACTGCCACACAATTGTCTTTGCTAGCTCACCAGTAGAGTATGCTGATGTAGGCGCCGTAGCCAGCAAAGCAGTGCCAGAGAGCGTGGAACTGCGAGAAGGGCACCACCAGGGGCGGCAGACTGGCCCGGGCAGAGCTGGCAGAGAGTGGGTTGTGAGCCCCAACCCCTGGCCCTTGCGGGGCACTCACCTCAGCTCTGCGCAGAAGCTGTTGTCTACGTTCCAGACGAGGAACCCCGTCAGGTACAAGAGGGTGGCCGCAGCAAACAGCCACACCTCAAAATACTGCTGCCTGAAACATCAAAAGCATAAAGAAGTCGCTACTTCTGTCTAAAGAAAGCCGCATAACACCTGGCAAGCGCCATATGCCGAGAAGAAATGACTCCGACACGTCGTCCGCCAAATGAAACGCTCCTTCCTGATCGCAAGACTGCTTTCCAGAGGGGAGACACGCGCTGCCATCGCTGAGAGCTGAATTCCCTCTGCCAATCGTCGTGCTCTTCACGGCGAATGTTGCCGGTCAAGAAATGCGATGCATTGGTGCTTTCTTCTTCTCAGCTACAAGCCCCACATTTCTTAACTAGAGACAACACAAAAGCTCCCATCTACCGTAGAATACCGTGCAGTCGCCCATTCCACACTAAGCACCTATTCACAGATTTGTAAGATCTGAGAAAATATGCCCAATATATTTATATGTGAAATTGATGACCGGACAAGCGCCCATCCCCATTTCTTTCGCAATTACCTCCAAATTCTGAGTGGGTGCTTGCCCGATATTTTACGGTAGCTGAACCTCAACAACAAAGTTAACGAAATTCCTAGAATATAATCCGCATACAAAGAAGCAAATTACGGACACACGGAAAAAGATGACCCGTTTGCGCAATTATTTCACCAGCAGGTTCAACTCTACGGGTCTAGCGACAAAATCTGCATCATTTCTTTGTCTTTTCTGGAGTACCCGTCTCGTTAACCTGCGATTGTTTTGCCAATGCGCTCAACTTTTCAACATTATAAAAATCCCAGCCACTCCAACCAAACGAATTAAGGGGGCCTTCTTCCATCTTTGCAGATAGTAGTCGATGCACTGTACAATTGACAGGTATTTACACAGCCGTCCCCAACCCCCGGCAGTAGTCATTCAATATTTGCCTTCCTTTACTAACAGAAAAAGAAAAACAAAAAGGTGGTGATTTGGGGGGCGGGGGCAGTTTGCCCCCCAAACCGCCTCCTGCCTACGCCACTGCTGCACAGTGGTGTGAGCAAAAAAACGCTAACAAGCTGGCAAGTCTACAACTGATATAATATTCACTTCCAAGAGACACAATTGATAGGCTCCCCATTTCTATGGCGTCTTTTGCGCACGCCACTGTGCAGTATTTTCAGATAGACCATAAGAGGGTGCTATTTTTGAAGGAGTCCATACTCACACCTAACAAAGTTTTTAGATATCTATTGTTTTTGGGTTAGTAATCTCAATGCGATTGTTTCTTCGTCCCGGCTCGTACCGCGAGCTACAACAGCAATGCGTATGCATACATATGGCAATTTTGTCACTCTAGTCACACGATTGCTTACGCCAGCCAACGCGAGTAAGTTGCCAGTCGCGTGAGAGCTCTGCTACGTCAGTGACACTATTTGTCAAAAGATAAGGCCAGTTTGAGCTTGGGAATGGAAAACGTGAAAATACAGAAATAGAAAAATAGACGGAGGTGCTGCTGGACTACTAACCATGGTTTCATACGTCTTTCTCTTTGCACGCCTAGACTATCTGCTTCTTTTCATTCTTAATCCTGAGAGCCACAAACAACCTCAGTTTGAAATGACCCGAATTTCAGCGGCACGTGAAACACCGCGAATACTGTTTTCCTTTTGAGTTGAGCTTGACAGAGGGCGCGCTGATGCATGCTGCTTCTTTTTCTTCGATGGCCATAGTCTCAAGCATCTCTCGTGCATGAGCACTTCTCTTTTTTGCAAGGAAGGTGATGCTGCTGAACGCTGCGATGCATTTTGTGGGGATTTTGTGATCTCCTTTCCCCCATGGCAGTAATACCGGCCGCAAGTCGGAACGCTCGGCCTCCTTCATCGTGGGCTCCGACCTGTTCATGAAGCGGAGAATCCCGTCTTGGAGGGCCCTCCCCTCACTCTCTCGCTTCCCCTGCTCAGATGCTAATCACTACTGACAGGCGAGGAGGTTTTGCTTCTCGTTTTCCCGCTTAAGGGAGAGGGACTCGTGCGTTGACTGCGACAGGATAGGACGTGTACCGGCAACTTCTCCGATCTTGGCTCTCCGGAACCCCACATTTAGCAGGTAAGTACCTTTCCTTGCCGGTGTGGGGGGGGGCATCTTGGATGGAGACGTGGTAGTTCATTTTGAGAGTATTTTAATAAATGTTTTTGGACTATGTCCGTACTATGATACGTGTGTCTTATCTTCCGCTATATTCGAGAGTGAGACAAGGTGGTCGATCATTGGCACGGACGGAGGTGTCTACCGAATTGACCCAGGTAATGCAGCCCTAAAGTTTGTCTATATTGCAGCGGAGATGTGAGGACTGCACTACTAAGTTTGAAGTCTGTTTTGAGATCGCTGCCGCTGTTGAGATAACCCTTTGGTTACTCTATCGATACTTCTGTTAGTACCTAACAATCCCACAATTCACAGGTGCGGCAATAAACTAGTACAATAGTTCTCAACCACTGATGTTTCACGCACCCTTTCTGGATCGGCGGAGATGATGGAGGACCCCGTTCGTGGTGAGGGGAAGGGAAAGGTATAGGTTAGTTGTAATAATAATTTGATAAATGGATATAAAAGGGCTAGTATGAAGTAAACTTTTCTTATTGGCATATGCACGGGAAAACTCACACGAAAATTGGAAAGTTTCTTCTCAACCTGAAAAAAAGACAATTTTTATTGCCGGGCTTGGTTGATGAGGCATGGCTTCGCGGACCCCTAGAATGCCTTCGCGGACCCCAAAGGGTCTGCGGACCCCCATTTGAGAACCACTGAGATAGTAGATGACCCGCTCTAGCGCCCTTCACAGATGCTGCGTGCTCTCTTGTCCCATCGTTTACGCACCTGCCAGCTTGGCCACTGTAACATTTGCCACACGATAGGAGAATGCGATACGCAACCCTCGTGTCACACGGGGCGTGTCTTGTGAGGAATGTAGCACATTTTCCTCTGGCTGGTGTTGCGGTTTATTTGGCAGCACAAAGAATACGTCTTCTTTGGTGCAGAACACACAACCTTAATCTCCTGTTTTGTGGCTACCTTTCTTAATTCGTAGGTTATACCATGAATGTAGGGTACTAGCGTGATTTTTTGTTGAGTTCTTGTCTTCTTGTAATGTAATGTTTTATTTGCTCAGGAGAGCCGCGGCACCGCAGAAAGGCAAGAGCCCGTACCAAGTCCGTACCCATACTTCTCTCTGCATCAGCTGATATGCATAAAATGCTGCACTGCAAATGCAATGCAGCATTGAACAGCATCACCATCCTTGCAAGAAACAAAAGCCCGTATGCACAAGAAATGCTTGGAAATGAAAGAAAAAGAAGCAACATGCATCAGCGTGCGTTTCATAAAGCTCTACACAAAAAAAGAAGCATGTGTGGTGCTTCATGTCCCGCTGAAATGCGGGTAATTTCAACCTGCGGTTATATGTGGCTCTCAGAATTGAGAAGCAAATAGTCTAGGTACACGAAGAGGAAGAAGTATTAAACCATATCTCTGTTTCTTTTTCTATCTCTGTATTTTCACGTTTTTCTCCTTAGGTTCAAGCTGGCCCTGCCCTAGTACAATGCACCAACCACTGATCTCTATAGCAGTAGGCTGGATCGCAGATCGAGAGTCTTGACACCGGGCAATACACACGAGTCTATGGGAGAAACACACGAAAGTAGGAATATTGAACCTTCTACGCGGTGCTCGAAGACGAGTATTTTATTATGTGCTGCGATCATTATTTCGGGTGTTTGGAAATCGAATCAGTATTTGTCAAGCATTCGAAGGCCGATTAAAAAAAAAATCAGATCTGCCGAAGCACCAATGACTGTGCCGGCGTCGCTTGCTTCAGTCACTAAATAAATGGCACGTGCAACAAATAAATGACACGCTCCGAATTTAAGTTAGTCACAGAAGCCCTCACTGCAGGTCAAAGCAAAAGTTTGCATCAGAAGTACTATGTACAAGCCCTCAAAACGACACGAATGCCCCCAGTAAATGCATTCTAACTTATCGTCTGCTAAGTTCCGATGACTCCGAGATCACGAACGCCTCCACATTGACTCACGGCAATCCTCGTCTCACTGAACCGCATTGCAGTTTACGCCCAACAAAGTGGAAACTCTCAACCCTGAATCGCAATACATTTACTTAAAAAAAGATTGGAATTCTCCCAGGATATTAACTGTCATTCCCCGAAAACACAATAAAAGTTTTACCGTCGAGAACAACCTGCTAAGGTAACAAATTGCAGTTTAACCCATTACTCTCCTAGAGCCCCATGGATTAGCTGGTGTCGAGCGATGGCTGTTGGTGGTTCCGCTCAACCCCAGTAAGTCAAGCCTCTATCTGCGATAATACAATAAAGATCAGTGGCAGCAACTAGCTCAACTCAAGCCCGTCACTCACTAATTGTTCTCACAGTCACTTAGCCTTTTGTGGCTTGCGTTTTCACCAAGTTACCCACGCCAAAAACCAAGGTCACCCAAAGAGCTTAGTTCGGAAACTGCCATAAGAGTCTGCTTTGGAGAACTGGCTCCAATTCATACTTTGGCACATAGCTCGACGAGATCATAGCGCTACCGTTTCTGCCACAGTGGCCAATCCGGGAACTGTACATACCGGGACGAAAACAAAAAAGACAAAAATCTTATCTGCGTCTGCAAAGTAAGCCTTCTCTGAATGCCCCCGGCTCAAAACAGATTATGTACCACCAACTAACCGCCAAACTACGAACTAGTGGAATGAAGTGACTGCCAAGGTGGAACACTGTAATTGAATCTGGCTTGCAGTGGTTCCAGTGAATGCGAGGGTCCCAGTTCCAAAGGTGAGTTTCTCAACAGAGTTTTTCTAGTAACGTTTCCCAGACCATTCTACGGAATAATCTGAGCGAGATATTCACCATGCTAGCCTAAGACTCATGAAGAATGTCACGGCCACCAGGAACCCGTAAGCGACCTGCAAAGAAACAGAGCAGTTAGTCGCGAGCCTGGTCAGACATTCCCGTGCATTGACCGGGACAATACCTGGTGAAACACGGGAACTTTGATTGTCAGGTAAACCTGCAAAGCAAACCGGGAGCTGCATCAGGAAAAGCCAGGGCATTCCAACCACATAAAATCAACAAAAGTACACGTAACCAAGTTTATCTATGCCTGAAAAATTGTCTTGTCACAGTATCAGTCTAGAATTCCAAGGGAAAACTCTTAACTAGGAAGCGGAAAGTGAGAACCTGATATCTTTAATGCCAGTCAGAGATGAGAGCCACATGTACATAAGGCACTGGAGTAAATCAGCCATCGCCAGTTTTGTCATTTTTTCCGTGAAAATCAAACGAATGCCATAAAACCTGTGGTGGAACGGGGGATCAGTGGCAGAGTATATTAGTGCACCACAGCTCAGAGCAGGTGGAGCGAAAGCTCATGCTGCAGAACCCAGGGGTTTGAACCCCACTCCCGCCCATCACGATATGGATGAGCATAGTACTGGCAGGCATCACTACTGTGTGATGCACATTATGGACCCCAGGCTAGCAATGATACTGCGCACTTCTAATCTACAGCATAAAGCAGTTTTGCCACACCTCCAAGGCAGACCAACCTTATGCTCTCAAAACACAAACGTCAGATTTGGTTGGGTGCAGTGAAAAGTCGTGTAAAGTTTATTCAATACTCTGTCCGAATCAAATGCGGAAAAGCACTGACGTCGTGTTTGTGCTAACAGGTTCACCCAGTATACTTCCGTTAAATGCATATGCCAGGCACGACAAGTGATGCCAATTTCTAAAGGTCTAACGAAAAACGGCTGTCGACCCGTCTGCCTCAGTCAGTGCCTCATGGTGTAAAAACACTGCTTTAATTTTCCACACATACAGAGATGAAACCTAAAGTTCCAGAGCAATACTGTTGAGACCGGTTATAACAAGATAGCAGCTACAACAAAGTGATCGCGATTTCCCATTCCCGTTTGCACTTTTTCAACGTATTTGTCACTGATTTTAGCAAATAAAATTGAGTGGCTCGCACGGATATAGCGAAGAGAAATTTTGTGATAGTTTAAGAAATAATCAAATTCGGAAAGTGCACCAAGTCGCAGACCACCACACTTTGATGCTGCAACCAAGCAGCCACCCAAAACGGGCCGCAGACGATGATGCAAAGGCCGCCGGAAGCAGCCTCTGCATCGTTGTCTGCTATCTGAGAAGCGGCTTTTCTGCATCGCACGCAGAAGAAGCCATCATGGCATGCCAATAAAGGCGTTCGGAGCGCTAGCGACAACCTACCGATGGAGAGAGCCTAGACTTAAGAGGGGAAGCAACTCCAACCATGGAGAGCACTTGCAATTTAATGGCGGACGCCTCCAGGGCAGATTGGCGCTAATGCGCCTGCATTTGGTTGTGCGTGACCAGCGTGGCGAGTAAACCGGGCAGAGGGGTGGACAGGTTTGCAGACAGTGAACGCTTTTAAGTTGTGACTCCTTAGAGGCTGCAGCTCGTTTTGCAAATGCAGCCCACAAACCACATGACCCAAATCAAGCAGTTGCCCCCCCTCTTAAATCTACATTGATGATTGAGCGCGCACTCGGTGCCGTGCACATTTCTTTGTTTACTTCGTGTTCGTGTCGGCGTCGCTGGTCAGTGTGGTCGCTCTCTGAGCAAAAGTAACTACGCTCAAGCACTGATTTGCCGAGTCATCGCCACTCAACAATGGACAGTCCCGGCACCGCCGGCACCTTGACGGAAAAGACGAAGGCAATCTCCTTGAATCAAAAGCGTGCCATCTGGGATGAAGTGTGCATAAATGTAAAGAATGCCGTCCATCGCCAGCGTCCTCCGCGGCGGCCGTCGCAGCTGTCGACACGGTCCGTACGTAGCTCGAAGGATCTTTTCTCGATCAGAGCTTCTCGCAGTTTGCGAGAAGCAGCTTTGATTTAGCAGAGAGTACGTGCAGGGAAGCCTCGACCGCTTTCTGCAGGCACAATAAACATGTGCCCGTGACGGACCATGTCATCTCTTTTTTGTGTGTTACTTCTATGGAGTCCAGATATAACGAAGAAGTGGATATGGCAAAGTGATTTCTGATTCCCGTTGACTTCGTTATAACCGGTCTCAACAGTACTGTGACCAGGAATAGTGCATCTTCTATGAGGGCGAATGAGAAAACAGGACAAATGATTCCCGAACAAATGGTCCCGGAAAAAGTGGTCCCAAAGCTGCAAACGACATAGGGCAGTAGTGGTTGAAGCCATTGCTTTCAGGGGGCAATGGTTTTTCATAAGAACTACCAACATATTTTTTTTCTCAACGACATTATTATTATTATTATTATTGGTACCTACTTTGATTAAGAAAACTAATAGACGGCAGGGTTCAAAACAGAATGCAGCCAATGATGCTTTTAGTAGAAAAGCTTGTCTATCACCGAAGAATCAAAGTTAATGTCTACAATGTGGGCATCGAAACACGCTCAAACTTTAGCCTTCGCAATCACTATGCATTAACGGGTAACGGAAGAAATATGGTTTCACAAATTTGACCAGATCAACGTAGGTAGTCATTGTGGCTTTCCAGTAAACATAATCTAAATGTGGATTGTACGACGTGATAAGGTCTCATCAAGAAACATTGTTCATATAAAAGAATTTAGGCTTTCACTCCCGACTTCCTTCTGAAATTACCTGAAAAACACAATTGAGCTGACAATTCACCATGTCCAGAAGTGACCGGTTCGAGAAATTCCAGAATGAATGCGCTTGAAAGTTTGTCATTTTACAACACAGCCCCGTTTTCATGTGGTGAAGTTGTGCTCTTTCCATCTCATGAGGCAGAGAGCCCATTGAGCAGCACTCACTTCAGCTGCCATCCATGGGATCTTTTTCCCGCACGTGCAATATTATAGTGCCACTGACAGTTTAATAACAAAATGACAAGGATAACTATGCGATGCAGGCTTGTAACAGGCTTAACACGAGGAACAATCTGGACTGCAAATGATTTATTAAAATATTGCTCGTGTGAAAAATAATTCTAAATTAGGAAATTTGAATAGAACGGCACTTTAGGTTCAATTGAAGTTATCAAATCTGAAAAAAGAAACCAAAAACAACTGTAATTTCTTTCTTCAGAATTAGCCAGCCCCAAACTATGAGAATAAATTCTTTACTCCATAAAAGAATGAAGCCCACTGACAATATATTTTTCAAGTCTGCCCTTTCTACGAGACCAGTCTTTCCGAAGCCATTTTCTCCAGGGCCATTTTTTCGGAGGCCTTTTGTTCCGAGTTTTCCTAGACCCGGGGCAATGGTATGACATATGTGCATTACAAAGACCATTTTGTAAAACCCAAATGCGTGCCCAATTCTACCATAAAATGAACTATCAGAAATAAATAAACACGAATGCATAACTTGACTGCGAAGATAGGATTTATTTTGTCCAGCAATGCCTGCTCAGTGAGGCAGTTTTTTCAAGGTGCTGCCACTGCTATCATATGCGAATTTATATGGCTGTTTGTGTTCGCTGGGTGCCTTTAAAATGCTGTAAAACTGTTGGCAGCTACATTCACTTTGCTCTGAAAGCTAAAATAAAAAGTTTAACAAACTTGAGTTTCCCACTTGCCAATATCTCTAAGGGTACGACTATGTTTAAGGCAGATTGTGAAACCACTGTCTTGATGCAGAACCTTAACAAATTAAATTAAGGCAATTTGTTCCCATTATCTCCGTGTTCCCCACGAGAGAGTTGTTTTTAAAATGACATTCAAGTAGAATCACAAATTCTTTTTAAGTGTCTAGATGGGACATGTATGTCATATTTTTAGCGCATCATTTACGCCGCAAGATGCAATTTAGGTGGAGGTAGCCTCGCTCTAGGTCCCGCCCATTAGCAAAAGGGGCTTAGTTTTTTAAGCACCACTTCTCAGCTCTCATTAGACGAAGAGATCACCGACATCTGGAATGCTCGTTGTAAACTTGCTTCTCCATGCCGCAATAGTCTTTTTTTAACCATATTTTCACGTTTGAGAAATATATAAGTCATAGCCGCTTGTAATATATCAAGAGGCCGCCACATTCGCCTTGATGCCAAACAATAGCAAACATGGCTGCCGGCATTTGTGACAAGCAGTTGCCGATGTCTATTGCAGGTAGGCAGGATTGCGGATCGAGGCTTGCTTTGCTGGGGTCGAATGGTACGGAGCGGTATATGTAGAGAGTTTAGTCATTAACTGGTAAGAATAAGGCAAAAATAAGGGCGCGTCATTGGCCAAAATTGTTTCAATGACATAGAGAGCGTTGATTGACAGCACTTGTGACCAACCACCAGCCACGAACATTCCCCTAGCGGAGGTAATGAGCTTAACTTATATCCTCCAATCACAATTTCTGGGTAGAGATGTATTCAAGAATTTATTTCAGCACGCTAGAGTTGGAATGTGCAACTCGTAACTGAGAGGGCAACGCACGTGACGGTTGCCGTCACAATGACATTCAGAATGCACTCAATCTTTTTTCGTCGCAGCCGCGGCCACAACAAAGTACACGGTCAAAACTGAAGACATGGTTCTGTAGGGGTTTTGACCCTAACCCCAAACCTGCGTGCGCAGTGCCGTAGCACCGGGCAGTGACAGACCACGAGACGAAGGTGACGACCAAAAAAGCAACTTTATATAACCTGTTGGCATTTGCGGCGCCATCCGTCAGGCGTGTCAAGAAATACAACAATGGGGTGGCAACGCCTACAGCGCACCCCATGTTCCCAATTTTGCCACATGTTTCAAGAAACTTTTCTCTTCAATGTCACCTTTTTCTGGCTCAGTAAACGCACTCAGCACCTTGAAACTCCCCATTTCCATCAACCTTTCACAAATATCTATTTACATACTTTCAGCCTCCTCCAGAAACAAAAAATACCTGCGCTGCACTATTCAAGGTCCTCTCGGATATTTCTACTTGGCAGGATCATTACGGGAATAATATGCTTTCGCCGCTCAACCCTGGCTCCCGCCGTCTCCTCCCATTGGCCAAACTCTCTCTATATACAGCTCTGGAGTGGTATATTACCGACAGCCATTGCTTCACACCAGCGAATGCATTGAACCCTATGGAGAAAATGTGCAAAGTGAGATGTGTGTTACTTATTTGACTTACTATTCCCGCAAAACCTCATAAAAGTTTCTTTACGAGACAAGCTTAAAAAAGTTCAATTTTTATTGATTCCTCCCATAGACTCGCATGTATTGCCTGGTGTCAAGCAATGGTTGCTGGTGGTGCCAATGTCGGGCTCCCGATGCACGATCCAGTCCACTATAATAGAGAT
The DNA here is from genome assembly GCF_016920785.2 of Ixodes scapularis. Lineage (NCBI taxonomy): Eukaryota > Metazoa > Arthropoda > Arachnida > Ixodida > Ixodidae > Ixodes > Ixodes scapularis. The sequence continues at coordinate 1,397,605 of NW_024609870.1, read as the reverse complement.
CAGTGCAAGTGGTTCCCTACACTGTATAGCTCTATTCAGATGAGTGAAAGTCGCTTCGCATTTAGAGAGATGCTTATACGAAAAGCTCCTCAACCGACTTAGTTTACCGCAAACAACTGTTGCAAGTACACGCCTTACGAAGCATCGCGCGAGTGCATGTTTTCGTAGTGTCCTACAGCAACTGCTTTGCTTCACCTGGCTCCATTTGTTTGTTTGTACACAGTGATGCTGAAAAAGATGTTGGTTCCCGTAAAAGCGGCTACGCTACTCTGTAAATCATGTGAACATAGCGATTACGACAATCGTTCCAGTACCAAGGGGACAGCCACGGGTTAGAACTTGCGAGCCATTTGGCTGGAAGTCATCGGGTGTTCACCACGCATCAGGTTTGTCCAGGTACCTTCCCATCATTTTGCTCTGGGAGGCCTAGCTCTCAAGTTTTGAGCAACGCACCAGGCTCGCAAAAACAAATTTTTGAGGTCACAATAAAGTTGCGCGCCATGACGCTCCCCCACCTTGATAGCGGACACTATGAAAAACAACAAAACGGAAGAAAAAAAACAGCATAATTCTTGATTTTATATGTATATACAATTTTTCCAGCATTTTCAGGCGCCTTTTATTGACAGATCCATGGCTTCTGTATAATGGGACGCGAGAGCGACGCTTTCATGGTGGTCACTGCAGGCAATGGTGCACAGAAACTGCAGCCTATCTGATCACACGACTAGCAAATGCTGTCAGGCACCAGACGAAATTAATCGAACGTCACAAGAGGGAGACATTAGGCTTGCATAAGGAGTTCTGCCGAACAGCCGAGCCAATCCGTACTAATAGGCCTACAGCAGCGTGTTAGCGTGTGGGCAAAGAAATAACATTTTTTGGGACTTCTGTTAACGAGCTTCTAGCGTAAATGGAGTTGCAGCTAGTTTGACAAAACAACTTACAGCGGTGATGACAGTACCATAAAGTATGAGGCCTGCCATTAAGTAGTAGTTGTTCGTATGCGCTGGCTTGGATACTTCGGCCCTGGAATTCACCACAACAGGGTTAGGTCACACTGCTGTTTCGAGGGTACAATGAACACTTGCTATGGACAATCTTCAAGCGATCTAGTTTGAGGACAACAGCTGCAATTCGTTCAGATGTTTCCTCGTGTCAAGAAGGAGACAAATTTTTGTGCTGATAAATTATGATTTTATAAAGCTTTGTGCCTCTACAAAAGATTTTTACTTCCATGAAGTTTCTTTTTATCAGAAAAGAGTGAATGTATGCTAATATACCAAGTTAAATTCCAAAAAAAAAAAAAATTAAAAATACCCACAACAAGCGTTAGTTTCTGGGTATGTTTCTAAATGAAACGAAACAAGAGGGGTCCAAATCGCTACACTCCATATGAGTTATTATTTACAAAAAGAAAAGCCCACATCACCGTGAGGCATTTCAGCAGGGTGTGGGTTTCATCTTTTAAGTGCCTCGGAGGACAAGCTGAGCTCGGCGGCGGCTTTCTGGTTAAAAAATACCCCGGATGAGCTCAGCTTGTCCAGTGGTTTTTCCGGTAGCCCTTAATTCCACGAACGAGCTACACTCGTCCGAATGGTTTGCGGTGCTGATCATAGATGGCAGCACTCGTTTTAGTTGTTGTCTTCTTTTTTTCTGTGCCGTTGGTAGGATAAATGAAAATATACTCTGGTAACAGTCATTAAAAAAAATTGTGCTGGTAACAGTCATTTAAAGAAATTGTGTCGCTAGCTAATGGAGCACACGGAACTTCATCACAAAAATAAAAGCGATCGCTGAAGAAAGCTCGAGTGACTTTGAAGAAGTTGAGTTTTGCTCGTCGAGTGAAGACGATGATGACTTTGCTGCTGAACTCAGCTCTTCGAGTGAATTCAATGACGATGACGACTATGATTTGGATGGTGGCGGCGATTCCACACAGTCCGCAACCTCAAATAAGGTGGCTGTACCATACTTGGTGTTTTAGAGCGAAAACATTAACAGGACTGCCCTGATTTACTGTTTTTCTTCACACTCAACCCCAGAGGATGCAAGATGCTTAATGCATATGCAGAGATGCAAGATACTCCAAGTCAATTAAACTGGGGTGATCAAGGCCCTAGACATCTCAGCAAAAACTAAATTCTGTCTGCATTCAGCAACTGAAGGCACCAACACCTGAACTCAATGGCTTCTAAGCTCAGGATATCCAGTGGAACGGATCACCTCCTGTTTTCACCAACTGATCACACCAAGAACGAAAGAATAAAAACAAAAGACGTACGCACTAACAGATCAGCTGGTCGCATCTTTAAAATCGGTTTTAGTGGAGTATGCAGCTTCACTTTGACGTAATATTTTGGCTGTGATCATATCTCCTGCCACTAAAGCGATACCAGTCTGGTTTCGTTATCGACCGGAGCTGCCCTTTAAACAGAGCTTTAAATGATTGTCGTGGAAGTCCCGAGAAGATTACTTAAACGAAACTTGTTCAAGAGCCAATATCGTCTATTTAACAGCTTGTTGACTATTCACGAAATACTAGGCACCCCTTTTATAAACGATTTTCCTGTTGTCGACCGTGTTTCTCGAGTAACTTGAGAAACACAGCTGGCAACGTAAATGACAATTTTCACCACGCAAAAATAAAGTGGCAAAAAATAAAGCGAATACAGCATACCAGAGCGTCGAACACAATACATACCTTTTCCAATCACAATACAAAAACCTTTGTGCCAACGAAATGCCTCTGCAACACTTAACGCAAAATATTAAGTCCGCAAAAATAAAGTCGCTAACATCCGGCATCTTGAGGCACTTAAGCAACTGTCACATTACCAACTACTTGACTGCTTACTGGCCTTGCCCCCGCCCCTTGTCTTCATCTACTTCTTTGTTCCCGCTTGTTCGGCACTTTCTTCCAACAATGTATTAACTAGCCCACCTTTCAATCTTAGTATTGCCTACTAAATGTGCCTCTGGTGTCTCCAGTTTCCTTACCATTAATTCTGCACCGCTGCAATGCGTGATTGCGACTAGTGAGAGACACAGGCGCTGTCACAATAATATTGTGTCTGGCAGCTTCGCTTGACTAAATTTTGAAAGCCCATTTAAATACATTCCAATTAGAAAAGACAGGACAACGCAACCGAACCGCATGCACACAAATATGCAGCCAACCCGAGAGATGGTGCTAGTTACTGGCCTATTCAAGGGAACCACAAAGGACACCCAGCCATTTAAAAGTACCAGATCCTGTCCGCTTTGAGCCTATTGTACTCCTACCAAAGTATTTTATATGACGGGCACATTAAAAAGTCCCTTTTCCAGTTATTTCTTGGTCCAGCCCTCATACCATACCAACAATGGCTGTCCTGGGTGCCAGAATTGGAGCTAGTGCTACAAGCTTGTTCAGTAGATAAACTTAAGCTCTGTGTAGGAAAGACAAGTGTGGTGAGAGAGAGGAAAGCCGGTAGAGCTAACATTGAGAGGTGACATTTATGTGCAAAGAAGTCTTTTTTTTTCTTTTTTTTCAGTTAGCAAATGAGATTGTTAGGTACAGTACTCTTTAATATGAATGCCACACTGCAAGCGCACGACTTTGGCAGGAGGCTGCTACTGTGCCGGCTATCGTTTTCAATTCCTCGGCCACACTATTTTGGAAGTGGGCCCTTTCAAAAGTGCCACGCAGCACTTAAAACTTTCACGCTTCTTTTGAGAAAACAATGCATGCGGCTCCGACGACACGAGTCGCCGATGAGTGGCCTGCTCCTTTCAATACATGGTCGGCAATCAGCTAGCCGCCCAAAAGGTCTGACTAGCTCTCCCGACAGCCAAATCACACGTTGGGTATCTCTTGCCATGTTGACAGGAGAGACACAGCGCCTGTGTGCAAAGGGCGGGTGTTAAGGAACTGTACCCGAGTCCGCTTAAAATGCAGAAATGACAAAAACACCACCACAAAGAAGAAACATGTACATGGAAATATACCGTGTGTCAGTGCCTCTACAAATGGAAACCACGTCCTTCATGCCTTCAACACGGGAAAAGATTCTAGTGTTTCTGACACTGGTGCATGCAACAAATTTACGCACAAATTGTGTATGTGCAAGCAGGTTAATAACAAACAAAAACACTTACAGGGTGTAGACGAGTATTAAGGTTCCCCAAACCATGGGCAGTTCGTCTAGAAGCTGTGGCAGAGATTAGTGGTATGTTAACATTGGTTGATTTATAAATCCACAGCTCAAGCTCGGACCATAAACGTCCTCCTTACCTGCATCTCGAACCAGAGTGTCATATGAAAACACCACGATCCGATGCCAACAACTGGTGGAGAAGAGACATTGTTAGGACACGAGACTTGGAGCCTTCCTTTGCTTCTTTTGTGAGCGCAGACTGACTGCTTTCAACTGCGCGTGCATAGAAGTCCCGCACGACTCACCGAGCAAGAATCCGTAACACAGCACGAGCCGAGTTTCCAGGTTCTTTCTCCACGCTTGGATGGCTCCGTATGCCGGGGGCACTATCATGGCAAGGTTGCTCACCGTGTTCCCTGGAGTGCAAAGAACCATGGCATTGCACGTCTCACACAAATTCCACGACAAGCCCAAGAAAAGATTACATCTCCAAGCACAAACAAGAGGCTATCACAGAGCTGTTGGAAATACCTATAGTCGGTGACAGTTCAGGAACGAAGTGAAAGCTCCTCCCACCTCTTTCCACTTCAGCAGAGTGAACACTGGAGAGGAGATCGCCTCCACTCCAGCGTTCGCTCTGCTAAAGTGGAAAGAGTGGGAGGAGCTTCCACTTCGTTCTTGATCTGTCACCGAGTGTAGGCAACACCACTCGATCCTTGCGAGAGAGCCAAAATTAAGCGACCCAACTTTGTCTGTGTTGCAGTTTATTGAATCGCATCCACAACCTCGGTTTTAGCGCAGGGGTGGCGCTTTATTGGCGCAGCCCGCCCCAAAAATACACAGTTTTCTAGCTGGGCACGCAACTGGGTTAGAGATTGAGTGGCAAGAAAACAATGCACTCACAAGCTTCTCTGATCCATTCAACCAGGCTATTTGGGTACATAGGAGGGCAAAAACTTCCGCTACGTTCTATTGGCTCACTGAGAGGCCGTGACACAGACACGGTTCCCCTAAACGTCGCCTTTCTTCCGACTGTGGATTGTCCTTGATCCCAAGGTTGATACAAAAACGACGTCTTCTCTTTTTGCTCGACCAGCTGGAAGACAGGGAGGGTACCAAATCCATTTTTATCATTTGAGAAAACCTTGTCGCCGGCATATCTAGAGCAGGTCGATCCTCCAGATACCCTTTAAACCAGGGGCGGATCCAGAATTCCGTTTTGAAGGGGGGGGGGGGGGGGGGGGGGCAAAATTTGTAAGGATACTATTCTCCCATACTCCTCTTTCTTGTGCACCGGGGGGTCCACTTATGTCAAATTGCCCTCCGAGGAGGGGGGAGGGGGGGGGGGGGGGGGGGCGGTCGACATCGTTTGGGGCATGCCCCTGCTTTAAACCATCTGCAATGTCTCGAGTCCTTCGCAGAAGCTTCTTTTCCCGAACCATGAAGGGGGATCGGTGGCCGAGTGGGCTAGCGCGCACCTGCTCGGAGCAGGGGGAGCGAAAGCTCGGGCTGCAGAACCCAGGGACCCCTGCCCGTTTCGACCGGGATGAGCATCGTACCGGCGTGCGGTCGTGTATCACTACTGCGTGGTGCATGTTAAAGACCCCAAGCTACCGGTTGTACAGCACTGGCTTCTCACCTACAGCTGATGCTTACTGAGGCTGACTAAATTCCGGCGGCAGAAACATCAGAGAACCAACAGGTCGGGGATCCGCTCTTCCTAGAACCGAGCCACCAAGCACGATTCATTGAAACAGCAGCGGTGCTCGAGGTACTCAAGGGTACTTACAGAACTCTGCAATGTACGCCGTCACTTCATAATTCCGCTCGCACCAATCGAGAGTAGATGTCGGCTTGCCCCATACGCCATCCAAGGCTGGCGCCATCTTTATAAAAACGAAATAATCATTGCTCGGAAGTGACGAAATTATCTCTTTAGTTGTGACTTCCGGTCATTGCACTGGTTTCGATAATTCGATTAGGGGTGTCGCGAACTTTTGCCGAACCTCGATTTTGACGTAGAGCCTCAAGTTTCGACTGGTTCGCCGAACCTTCGACCGGTCCTTTTTCAAGGTTTCGACGAAGTTCGACTTATGGACAGTGTTGCCCGGCTTCTACACGAATATTTCAAATTTTTGGAAACAAATAATTTAGAAAGTAGTTCATTTTACATTTTATAAAATGGTTACCAATGTTTATACCATATAAAAGTGAAAATATGCGCTTTTAATGAAGCAATGGTGAGGGTGCAGGCTAGCTGGTGTAAATTGAGCATAGTTGTAACCCGAGACTGGGGATACGGACAAGGGACAAAAGTCGAACTTCAGTCGAACCTTTGGCGACTATCACGCTGCCATCACGTTGGAAGCTCGAAAATGTGGAACCTCGTCGAACTCGTCCCTGGGCAGGTTCGCGACATCCCTAGTTTCGATCAGTGGTTTTGGCCCAATATTTTCGAATCAAATATCGAATAGTTTCTGCAAGTCTTCATTACTGTGTACCATTCTTTTAAACGAAAATTTAGCTGAACTCGTGAAGGTTGTTTCTAACCTTCCACTTGTCCACTTCAAAGTCTATGAACTGTGGCATGTAAGCGACAAATTTGCCACAGCTATCCTAATCATAGAGTTATTATAATGTACGCTAGAGGTTCAACTGGCGCTAGTGTCTATGCGACTTCCGTGACGCAAATTGAAGCAGACAGCAACCAGTCTACTTTTGCGGTGCTCATGTGCATTCCTATGGGAAAACGCGCGTGCATTTTGCCCCTTCACCGAAAAATAACGCGGAACACTTTGGTTATTTGGGTCGTACCGAATAGTAGGTACCTTGATTAACACTGTAAAAGTGTAATTGCTTTAGTTAGCGCATTTTAATTCACCAGTGACCGATGTTTAACTTCGCTACATTTCAGTCCCAAACGTGTGTTCCGCAGCAAGTGTGTAAAAACAAGCGACGATTCGAAGCAAAATTACAATCGAAAGGAGTGTAGAGTGTGTTCAGGGCTCGCCAGCATTCCGGTGACGCTTATATATTGATAATACGCCAGTCCTGTCACTACATAAAAATGACCCCGTCGTACATGAGCGGATAAAAACCTTCAAAACGTAGAGAATAAAGTCTGTGGGCTATAAAAGGTGTCTCTTCGTATTGTTTTCTCTGCCGGGCAGCTTTTATCGGGCACTTGTTCTCAAAGATTTCGAGCGTGCGAGTGATATTTTGAACGTAGAATAAGCAGCTTCGCTCAGAGCAGAAATAATAAAGCCGTACTTACTTATTTAAAATAGGAATAGATTACGTGGCCTTCAATTAATTTTGATCGTATATGCACGTGTAGTTACTGATCCAGTTTTACTGCGTAGTTCTTGCCGTCTTTCTTAATTTCCAGATGTTCTTCGTTCGTTTGGCACGCATATCCCCCACGCTGAAAAGTGCCGACGTCGTGTTCGCGCTAACAGTGTCCGACAGTGCACATAAATACACGTACGAAGCTGTTTTAGCACCGTTTTTAATGCGATGAATTTGAAAGAAAAACACCGTAACTGACCAGTTATTTCGTCGGCCTGACTGAGAAATGTTCCAAGCTACCTAGTACGTATGAATTATTCGGGATATTTGCTCTTATGATCGAGCGCAGAGAGAAAATGCACTCACTTTTTCCCATAGAAATGCATTACCGGAAGTCAATTTTCGACTGGTTGCTGTCTGCTTCAATTTGCGTCAGCACACTAGCGCCACTTGAACCTCTAGCGTACATTATAATAACTCTATGATCCTAATCGAGGGGATTCATAAATCTTGAGGCTTAGGCGAGGTCACTGGTCGATACTTCGGAATTAGAAACAGCGCGAAAAGACGAGGGCCAGACAAAGAAGTAACACGGACGCAGCGCTGCGTCTGCACTTCCTTGTCTGGTCCTCGTCTTTTCGCGCTGTTTTTAATTCCGAAACTGATATATGCAAATATTTCTACTTCTAAATAAAAAAAAAAAAAAAAAAAAAAGAAAGAAAATGACTTGATTATTAATGGGTTTCTGACCGGTACCATTTTCAGTGTTCGTGCGTATGGCGCGAGATTTGCTCGCATCGCGACGCGACGAACATGTGCGTGCTGGGCTGAGGAGATGCACGCTGGGCTGAGGATTTGTGAATATTTGTACTCGGGAACGCTTCAGCTGTGGGGACAACAAACCGAATTTTCTTGTTTGTTGGTGGTCAGAGAAATCTCAGATGACGATTCGAAGGCCGCTCCTCGTGCGACCAAAGCACTGGTCAGAGCGAAGCGCACATGCCCAGACCGCGCTAGGCGACTTCCAATTTCTTTGTTATGCTATGTTAGTAAATACCGGACTGTATGGACAACAAGCTGCATAAAGTGCCCCCTATAGTGCGATCTCCTTCCTGCCCGATACCTGGGGACAATTTTTCTTGGAAATAAAGCCAAAGCTATGGGTACCAGCGCACTCGCGGGCATTGAGCGCCCATCACAGCTGTGTTCGCGCTGTCTTCACTTCTTCGGAGATCCAAGAAAAAGTTGTTCCCGTGTAGAACATATTTGCACAATAAGGCCCGTTCACGCTCTTGCGACCGAGTTAGACCGAGAGAGACCAGACCTGTTTTTAAGCCTCTTGCGACTTCTTAGGACCAGCTCCGCTGCATCGCATCCGGTCCTAAGAAGTCGCAAAAGGCTTAAAAACCGGTCTGGTCTCTCTCGGTCGAAGTCGGTTGCAAGAGTGTGAACGAGCCTATAGCCCCGTTGAGTGCGCTTCTCACCGAGCACCTATGCACTGCGGAGAAGCTATATCCGCGGAGCACGCGAGCTGTGCAGATATTGCTTCGCCGCAGAGCACAGGTGCTCGGTGAGAAGCGCACTCAACGGGGAATCCCGCGGCTGTCAACACATCGAAAAGTACGAATATCGCAGTACACCTCGAAGCGAATATTAAATAGCGTGATATTCGAAACTACAATTTGAACAGTCGAATATTCGCACAATACTGTTTAGTAGATTAAGACTATTTCCACGTCCACTTCCAAAATAATTTTCAATATTATTTTGACGTCCGTGACGTCACGTCCGTGAAGACAGGTAAATACCTTTAAAAAGTTTGACGTCCCGCTTTAAAATATTTTTTGTGATTATTTTGACGTCTCCAACTTAGAACTATGCAGCCACAGTTTCACTTTGGCTCCAAGGTCTCACTGTGGCTCCAAAGCTCCAAACAGTTTCACTGTGTTTGGAGATTCGGGGTCCAGTCTGGGAAGCGATTGAAGGTGGCGGTCAAAAAAAAAAAAATATTGCAGGCAGCGTCGCAATTCGACAGGCATTTTCCGAAAAAAAAAATCTTATGCAGTCGATTGTTGCTTTAATTACCTTTTTAAATAATGTGGAATACAAAACAACAGCAACAACAAAAACTTCTTAGAGTACACAGCTATCAGGCTACACGTAACATTTGATTGGTTGTGCCAAACATACAGAATGCGGCACCGCTGCTTTTCACGATTTATTTCGCGTGATTTATATAGAGAAAGGAGCTGAATGCCGTGTGATAAAATTTGCAGTTAATTCAAAAATGCGTGTATCTCGTACAAACGCGCCAGAACTTTTGTTCGTACCGGCCAAGAAACAGTAAACAGCCCAACAAACCACGCGTATCTGTCGGACGTCCGTGGCAGGTACGAATATCCTGTGCCTGAAGCGGACGTCCGTAGAACGTACACCGGACATCAGTGTCTGTATATCCAAATCGGAGATGTGCTAGATGTCCTAGGGATGTCCAAATCAGATTTCCAACGGATGTCTGCCGCACTTCCATTTATAGACGTATACACAGGACATCCGTTCTGCACATCCAAATTGGACATGTGGTTGATGTCCTAGGGATGTCTAAATCAGAGTTCCAACGGATGTCCGCCGAACTTCCATTTATAGACGTCCACAGGACATTCATTTCTGTACACCCAAATCAGATATGTACTGAATGTCTAGAAGACTTGTACGTAATCCGTTATAAGTGACAAAATTACTTGTAATCCCTTACATTTATCGGCAATTTAGTAACGGAATAATTACGTATTGGCTAGAGTAATTGTAAAGTAATTCCCTTACATATTTACCTAACCGATTCGTTGTAATCCTTTACATTAAAAAAACGTTTTTTTGTTGTTGGTAATGTTGAGCGCCATCACACTGTCACGCACATTGACCAGCGCAAAAGGAGGCATGGCACTCTTCAGTTGCCCAAAGCCTTTCTTTTCAACACCAAGCCCCTGAATCTATTTGAATTTATATTTTTTTGACCCTAACAACAATGTCAAAAAGTCTAAACAAACACCCCCCCTCCCCCCCCCCCCCCCAAAAAAAAAAAGGTGGGGGGGGGGGGGGGGGCAAGCATTTTTTTGTTTTGTTTGCGATTGAAGACGGGGAGAGGAGGACACCAAGTGTTGTTCCTCTTCTTGAAGCTGGAGGCGGTAAGTGCACAGACAATAATTAAAAATATCCTTCTCGGTTATAGTGACTACGGCCATTTTCATGTCACAACAGGAGAGAACGCTCCGTGTACTCTAAAATCCACTAAAAGAGATGTGATAATATGGGAAGGTGTTATTGCCATATGCATCTTCGTTCGCTACTGCACACTTCTCATCTTGTCTTCGGAAACAGGACGTATTTTTTCTACTTCGTTTCACCTTATTTGACCCTGTTTTGAAGCTACTTATTATTTTATCCCCAGAAATCTGTGCCATCGCATGCTAGCGCCATCTCTTGGCGGATTATGGCAACGCTCCCATAGAAGCAATGTATTAAATATAGAAATACGGCAATATTTGCTCAACATCACATTTTTTCAGATTTGCCATGCTACCCGTCCAATCTCTGACACAATCCAATCCTTCCGCAAAAAAGTCAAGATTACAGCGCATAAACTGCAGGTTCCTCATTCGAGTAAATTATTTGATGCATAGCCACTATGGGTGGTATCAGGTTTGATCGGTTTTTAAAATATATTATTAGGTGAGTGAATAAATTTTAATTTTATATTATAAATACAACCCTCCCCCAATCATATGACAAAGTTTCGTGATTTGTATGATATTTTGTAATGCGTAGAAAAAACATCCTTCTGGGGCACCTCTCCCAAACGTGCCACACAAAGTGATTTTCAAACCTTCCTAATTTAAAAATACAGAAAGATACGAGATTTGCCATATAACTGCGACAAGGCAAAAACATCCAAAAAGCGTAGTGTACGCTCTGTCTTCTCTCAAACTTATTTGCTCGGGTTCCTGAGACCAGTTTGTCGAACCAGGCGCATAATCGATCAGCCAGCTGTTCAGAATCGTTTCCTGCATTCTGCTGCTGGGATCACTAAACTACCAAACAAAGAAAGCAACTATTTGTTTTTTTCATTTAGAAATTTTATCGTGGCTAAGAAAAGGTATAGAAATATTGTTATTAATCATTAAGAAATTATTGACCTTGGCGAAGCTACATTTAGGGCGAATAAAGTGGGAATATTGAGTGATTATTTGGCAAGGAAGCTGACTGTACTTGATGGTCTCTTCATGACACGTCAAGCACATAAATTAAAAATATCAAGTAAAAAACATGTCGGTCGATCCAGCGAGGAGAACATTGGAAAATGAGAACTACGTAACGTCCTCGCTCGAAAGCCTTTCCCATCGAGGAGGTTTATTTTCAAGGATATGCAGTTGTACCATGATTGATTTGATGGACTTAAATTTTATCATTTTTCCCAGTTAAAGACCCGAATGTTCTAAACAAGTTCCTTGTGGATGAGCGGAGGCCCAAATTTGAAAAGTTGGACGAAGCCGTCAAAACGGAAAAACCAGGTCTAGTTTGAAGCGGTTTTTCTCAAGAAAGATTTATTTCCAAGTATTTGCCATGGCACCAGCATGTAGTAGAGGGATGAAAATGATATATTTCGCCCAAAATGGGTGCATGAGCCGTGCTCCAAACGTTCCCTGTGAAGGCGCCGGGGCTCAAACTTTAAAAATGGGACGAAACCGTCGAAACGGAAAAACCAGGTCCACTTCGGAGCGGTTTTTCTCAAGACAGATTTATTTCCAAGTATTTGCCATGGCACTAGCATGTAGTAGAGGGATGAAAATTATACATTTCGCCCAGAATGGGTGCATCAGCCGTGCTCCAAAAGTTCCCTGTGAAGGCGCGGGTGCTCAAACTTTAAAAATGGGACAAAACCGTCGAAACGGAAAAACCAGGTCCACTTCGGAGCGGTTTTTCTCAAGACAGACTTATTTCCAAGTATTTGCCATGGCACTAGCATGTAGTAGAGGGATGAAAATTATATATTTCGCCCAGAATGGGTGCATGAGCCGTGCTCCAAAAGTTCCCTGTGAAGGCGCGGGTGCTCAAACTTTAAAAATGGGACGAAACCGTCGAAACGGAAAAACCAGGTCCACTTCGGAGCGGTTTTTCTCAAGACAGATTTATTTCCAAGTATTTGCCATGGCACTAGCATGTAGTAGAGGGATGAAAATTATATATTTCACCCAGAATGGGTGCATGAGCCGTGCTCCAAAAGTTCCCTGTGAAGGCGCGGGTGCTCAAACTTTAAAAATGGGACGAAACCGTCGAAACGGACAAACCAGGTCCACTTCGGAGCGGTTTTTCTCAAGACAGACTTATTTCCAAGTATTTGCCATGGCACTAGCATGTAGTAGAGGGATGAAAATTATATATTTCGCCCAGAATGGGTGCATGAGCCGTGCTCCAAAAGTTCCATGTGAAGGCGCGGGTGCTCAAACTTTAATATGGGACGAAACCGTCGAAACGGAAAAACCAGGTCCACTTCGGAGCGGTTTTTCTCAAGACAGATTTATTTCCAAGTATTTGCCATGGCACTAGCATGTAGTAGAGGGATGAAAATTATATATTGAGCCCAGAATGGGTGCATGACCCGTGCTCCAAAAATTCCCTGTGAAGGCGCGGGTGCTCAAACTTTAAAAATGGGACGAAACCGTCGAAATGGAAAAACCAGGTCCACTTCGGAGCGGTTCTTCTCAAGACAGACTTATTTCCAAGTATTTGCCATGGCACTAGCATGTAGTAGAGGGATGAAAATTATATATTTCGCCCAGAATGGGTGCATGAGCCGTGCTCCAAAAGTTCCATGTGAAGGCGCGGGTGCTCAAACTTTAAAAATGGGACGAAACCGTCGAAATGGAAAAACCAGGTCCACTTCGGAGCGGTTTTCTCAAGACAGACTTATTTCCAAGTATTTGCCATGGCACTAGCATGTAGTAGAGGGATGAAAATTATATATTGCGCCCAGAATGGGTGCATGAGCCGTGCTCCAAAAGTTCCATGTGAAGGCGCGGGTGCTCAAACTTTAAAAATGGGACGAAACCGTCGAAATGGAAAAACCAGGTCCACTTCGGAGCGGTTTTTCTCAAGACAGACTTATTTCCAAGTATTTGCCATGGCACTAGCATGTAGTAGAGGGATGAAAATTATATATTTCGCCCAGAATGGGTGCATGAGCCGTGCTCCACAAGTTCCCTGTGAAGGCGCGGGTGCTCAAACTTTAAAAATGGGACGAAACCGTCGAAATGGAAAAACCAGGTCCACTTCGGAGAGGTTTTTCTCAAGACAGACTTATTTCCAAGTATTTGCCATGGCACTAGCATGTAGTAGAGGGATGAAAATTATATATTTCGCCCAGAATGGGTGCATGAGCCGTGCTACAAAAGTTCCATGTGAAGGCGCGGGTGCTCAAACTTTAAAAATGGGACGAAACCGTCGAAACGGAAAAACCAGGTCCACTTCGGAGCGGTTTTTCTCAAGACAGATTTATTTCCAAGTATTTGCCATGGCACTAGCATGTAGTAGAGGGATGAAAATTATATATTGAGCCCAGAATGGGTGCATGAGCCGTGCTCCAAAAGTTCCCTGTGAAGGCGCGGGTGCTCAAACTTTAAAAATGGGACGAAACCGTCGAAATGGAAAAACCAGGTCCACTTCGGAGCGGTTTTTCTCAAAACAGACTTATTTCCAAGTATTTGCCATGGCACTAGCATGTAGTAGAGGGATGAAAATTATATATTTCGCCCAGAATGGGTGCATGAGCCGTGCTACAAAAGTTCCATGTGAAGGCGCGGGTGCTCAAACTTTAAAAATGGGACGAAACCGTCGAAATGGAAAAACCAGGTCCACTTCGGAGCGGTTTTTCTCAAGACAGACTTATTTCCAAGTATTTGCCATGGCACTAGCATGTAGTAGAGGGATGAAAATTATATATTTCACCCAGAATGGGTGCATGAGCCGTGCTCCAAAAGTTCCCTGTGAAGGCGCGGGTGCTCAAACTTTAAAAATGGGACGAAACCGTCGAAATGGAAAAACCAGGTCCACTTCGGAGCGGTTTTTCTCAAGACAGACTTATTTCCAAGTATTTGCCATGGCACTAGCATGTATTAGAGGGATGAAAATTATATATTTCGCCCAGAATGGGTGCATGAGCCGTGCTACAAAAGTTCCATGTGAAGGCGCGGGTGCTCAAACTTTAAAAATGGGACGAAACCGTCGAAACGGAAAAACCAGGTCCACTTCGGAGCGGTTTTTCTCAAGACAGATTTATTTCCAAGTATTTGCCATGGCACTAGCATGTAGTAGAGGGATGAAAATTATATATTGCGCCCAGAATGGGTGCATGAGCCGTGCTCCAAAAGTTCCCTGTGAAGGCGCGGGTGCTCAAACTTTAAAAATGGGACGAAACCGTCGAAATGGAAAAACCAGGTCCACTTCGGAGCGGTTTTTCTCAAGACAGACTTATTTCCAAGTATTTGCCATGGCACTAGCATGTAGTAGAGGGATGAAAATTATATATTGCGCCCAGAATGGGTGCATGAGCCGTGCTCCAAAAGTTCCCTGTGAAGGCGCGGGTGCTCAAACTTTAAAAATGGGACGAAACCGTCGAAACGGAAAAACCAGGTCCACTTCGGAGCGGTTTTTCTCAAGACAGATTTATTTCCAAGTATTTGCCATGGCACTAGCATGTAGTAGAGGGATGAAAATTATATATTTCACCCAGAATGGGTGCATGAGCCGTGCTCCAAAAGTTCCCTGTGAAGGCGCGGGTGCTCAAACTTTAAAAATGGGACGAAACCGTCGAAACGGAAAAACCAGGTCCACTTCGGAGCGGTTTTTCTCAAGACAGATTTATTTCCAAGTATTTGCCATGGCACTAGCATGTAGTAGAGGGATGAAAATTATATATTTCACCCAGAATGGGTGCATGAGCCGTGCTCCAAAAGTTCCCTGTGAAGGCGCGGGTGCTCAAACTTTAAAAATGGGACGAAACCGTCGAAACGGACAAACCAGGTCCACTTCGGAGCGGTTTTTCTCAAGACAGACTTATTTCCAAGTATTTGCCATGGCACTAGCATGTAGTAGAGGGATGAAAATTATATATTTCGCCCAGAATGGGTGCATGAGCCGTGCTCCAAAAGTTCCATGTGAAGGCGCGGGTGCTCAAACTTTAATATGGGACGAAACCGTCGAAACGGAAAAACCAGGTCCACTTCGGAGCGGTTTTTCTCAAGACAGATTTATTTCCAAGTATTTGCCATGGCACTAGCATGTAGTAGAGGGATGAAAATTATATATTGAGCCCAGAATGGGTGCATGACCCGTGCTCCAAAAATTCCCTGTGAAGGCGCGGGTGCTCAAACTTTAAAAATGGGACGAAACCGTCGAAATGGAAAAACCAGGTCCACTTCGGAGCGGTTCTTCTCAAGACAGACTTATTTCCAAGTATTTGCCATGGCACTAGCATGTAGTAGAGGGATGAAAATTATATATTTCGCCCCGAATGGGTGCGTGAGCCGTGCTCCAAAAGTTCCATGTGAAGGCGCGGGTGCTCAAACTTTAAAAATGGGACGAAACCGTCGAAATGGAAAAACCAGGTCCACTTCGGAGCGGTTTTCTCAAGACAGACTTATTTCCAAGTATTTGCCATGGCACTAGCATGTAGTAGAGGGATGAAAATTATATATTGCGCCCAGAATGGGTGCATGAGCCGTGCTCCAAAAGTTCCATGTGAAGGCGCGGGTGCTCAAACTTTAAAAATGGGACGAAACCGTCGAAATGGAAAAACCAGGTCCACTTCGGAGCGGTTTTTCTCAAGACAGACTTATTTCCAAGTATTTGCCATGGCACTAGCATGTAGTAGAGGGATGAAAATTATATATTTCGCCCAGAATGGGTGCATGAGCCGTGCTCCACAAGTTCCCTGTGAAGGCGCGGGTGCTCAAACTTTAAAAATGGGACGAAACCGTCGAAATGGAAAAACCAGGTCCACTTCGGAGAGGTTTTTCTCAAGACAGACTTATTTCCAAGTATTTGCCATGGCACTAGCATGTAGTAGAGGGATGAAAATTATATATTTCGCCCAGAATGGGTGCATGAGCCGTGCTACAAAAGTTCCATGTGAAGGCGCGGGTGCTCAAACTTTAAAAATGGGACGAAACCGTCGAAACGGAAAAACCAGGTCCACTTCGGAGCGGTTTTTCTCAAGACAGATTTATTTCCAAGTATTTGCCATGGCACTAGCATGTAGTAGAGGGATGAAAATTATATATTGCGCCCAGAATGGGTGCATGAGCCGTGCTCCAAAAGTTCCCTGTGAAGGCGCGGGTGCTCAAACTTTAAAAATGGGACGAAACCGTCGAAATGGAAAAACCAGGTCCACTTCGGAGCGGTTTTTCTCAAGACAGACTTATTTCCAAGTATTTGCCATGGCACTAGCATGTAGTAGAGGGATGAAAATTATATATTTCACCCAGAATGGGTGCATGAGCCGTGCTCCAAAAGTTCCCTGTGAAGGCGCGGGTGCTCAAACTTTAAAAATGGGACGAAACCGTCGAAATGGAAAAACCAGGTCCACTTCGGAGCGGTTTTTCTCAAGACAGACTTATTTCCAAGTATTTGCCATGGCACTAGCATGTATTAGAGGGATGAAAATTATATATTTCGCCCAGAATGGGTGCATGAGCCGTGCTACAAAAGTTCCATGTGAAGGCGCGGGTGCTCAAACTTTAAAAATGGGACGAAACCGTCGAAACGGAAAAACCAGGTCCACTTCGGAGCGGTTTTTCTCAAAACAGATTTATTTCCAAGTATTTGCCATGGCACTAGCATGTAGTAGAGGGATGAAAATTATATATTGCGCCCAGAATGGGTGCATGAGCCGTGCTCCAAAAGTTCCCTGTGAAGGCGCGGGTGCTCAAACTTTAAAAATGGGACGAAACCGTCGAAATGGAAAAACCAGGTCCACTTCGGAGCGGTTTTTCTCAAGACAGACTTATTTCCAAGTATTTGCCTGGCACTAGCATGTAGTAGAGGGATGAAAATTATATATTGCGCCCAGAATGGGTGCATGAGCCGTGCTCCAAAAGTTCCCTGTGAAGGCGCGGGTGCTCAAACTTTAAAAATGGGACGAAACCGTCGAAACGGAAAAACCAGGTCCACTTCGGAGCGGTTTTTCTCAAGACAGATTTATTTCCAAGTATTTGCCATGGCACTAGCATGTAGTAGAGGGATGAAAATTATATATTTCACCCAGAATGGGTGCATGAGCCGTGCTCCAAAAGTTCCCTGTGAAGGCGCGGGTGCTCAAAATTTAAAAATGGGACGAAACCGTCGAAACGGAAAAACCAGGTCCACTTCGGAGCGGTTTTTCTCAAGACAGACTTATTTCCAAGTATTTGACATGGCACTAGCATGTAGTAGAGGGATGAAAATTATATATTTCGCCCAGAATGGGTGCATGAGCCGTGCTCCAAAAGTTCCCTGTGAAGGCGCGGGTGCTCAAACTATAAAAATGGGACGAAACCGTCGAAACGGAAAAACCAGGTCCACTTCGGAGCGGTTTTTCTCAAGACAGATTTATTTCCAAGTATTTGCCATGGCACTAGCATGTAGTAGAGGGATGAAAATTATATATTGCGCCCAGAATGGGTGCATGAGCCGTGCTCCAAAAGTTCCCTGTGAAGGCGCGGGTGCTCAAACTTTAAAAATGGGACGAAACCGTCGAAACGGAAAAACCAGGTCCACTTCGGAGCGGTTTTGCTCAAGACAGATTTATTTCCAAGTATTTGCCATCGCACTAGCATGTAGTAGAGGGATGAAAATTATATATTGCGCCCAGAATGGGTGCATGAGCCGTGCTCCAAAAGTTCCCTGTGAAGGCGCGTGTGCTCAAATTTGAAAAGTAGGGCGAAACCGTCAGTACTGAAAACCCAGGTCCACTTTGAAGCGTTTTTTTTTTTTCAGATTAGAGTTATTTTCAAGTATTTGCCATGATACCAGCATGTAGTAGAGGGATGAAAATTATATATTTCGCGTCGTCTACCACTTGAGTATAGAGAGACCAAGGTTCGAGGAGATATCATAGAAACAACATCTGAGCGGATGAACACTGAAACCTTTCAGACTCGCCAAACTGCTTGGCCCATGGACAACACGACAACGCCCAACGAGCCTTCAAAGGAATTCTAAAAGCGCAACGTGCGCGCGTGCGTGCATCGTGTATGCGGACGCGAAGTGATAAGCTAAGCTATGTTGTTTTTTTTAACACTAACTTTGATCTCCCCTTTCCTAACAAAGTAGCCAGACCCTCAGTCTTTGTTCAATAAAACGGTGGCCGGAAGCGTACTGCTGTAGAAAATTATGTTAGCCCTGGAATAAAGAGCATTGAGAAAGAAACGGGTATTACTCTGTCTCAGTCACAAATGAACAGAAAGGTACTTCACGAACCTCGGAACCAAACCAACACAGAGAGTGCGCCACGTGATCAGACGGTATTGCGCAGCAGTGCGAAAAATGTAAAGTCATGTGGCACGCTCACCGGGCTGGGTTGGCTGGGATGAATCGTAACGTTTGCTGCGGTTCATTGAAGAGAAAAATTAGATATAGCTATAAATAAGAAATTATAAACCAAATCGTCTAGGAGATTCTCATGGAACTCGCAGCATTTTGCACCGTCTTTTATGGCGTAAACGCTTCTTCGTTAAAGGGGTCTGGAACTGTTTCCATGAATCTTTGTCGACTTCCGTGAGGTCCTTTATATGGCTTCTTCCGTGAGTGCTCTTTTGGAATTCTGAAGATGCTCCGGAAGGGTACTGCGGGGGGATCACGTAGTGGTCGACGGTCACGCGTGACCCCACGGATCATGGGCACTTGACCGTGCGACCAGCAGGTTCGTTATTTCTAGTGTGGCTACGTGGTGGACGAAAACCGATGGGCCATGGTCACGTGACCCCCACCCACAAACAAACGACGCTTACGCATGAACATGTTGCCAGCAAAAGTGCGCTATTATCAGTATTGTCAGGTTGCTTCCGACTCAGTCACGCGACCATGTGTGGCCATCAAAGGTGCGCTATTTCTTATGTGGTCACGTGGTGGACGGGACCCCACGGACTATGGTCACGTGACCTCAGTGACGATGGACAGGTGATCCCTTATGATCATGATCACGCGTCCGTGCGACCACCGAAGGTGCGATATCTTATGTGGTTGCAACCACCACCCCCTCGACAGACCGACCGACGTGAAAACTGAGAAAGGTTTTTTAACTTTATGATGTGTGAGGGCAGACATTAACATAAGCTCACGTTTTTGTTAGAGTATTTGAAGGCCTTGGGGAACACAGGCTCTAATCATTGTAGTGAGGTCATGCTATATGATCAAATTTTAACGACTGTGTCTGTTTAAAGCAATTAACGGAATAGGACCAAAGAATTGCATACTTCAGGAATATATCGCATATTTACTCGAATTAGTTTTTATACTAGACCTCGGCGTTTGGACAAAATCAAAGATTCGGGAGTTCCGCTCGTTTCAGCTGAATTTACTGTGGAGTTATAAAGTCGTTCCTAAATCCTCCGATTTCCTCTTCTTACTAGCAGGAACCAATCTCGCTCGGTGGCCGCTGTGTCAGCGGAGTAGTACTCACGCATTAGAATAAGAACGGCGTTGCATTGCACTTTTGGAACTACCTTTCTGATAGGAGTATCAGAAAGTTACGCTGGAATTATGCGGAAGCGAAAATGGCAATATCATTCATGTTGTTGACAGAACAACATTTGTATTTTTTCACACGTACGTGTTTTTGATTATATACAACGCACATGCGCAGCAGCCTGTTTCTTGAAATATGAATAATCTTCACAATCTCGGTGCAGCAGTCCTCACTACTGCTCTTATGTCATGCTCCAAAAACGTGGTGGCGTGTGCAAACTTCTGATAAGTACTAAGAACTCCTGATATTGTCATAACGCCGTTTTGAGCTGAATTGTGGGAGTTTGTCACGTGGGCCTGAAAGCTGAGGTGAGGTATTACATATATATATATAGCGAGCGAACGTCAAAGCAAACGAAGTGTCTGGTTACTCGAAAAGGCAATCTCGAGTCCTCGGCCACATATTTGTGCGAACTTCTCCCCGCCATTTAAATATTAATACCCCAAGGCGAACTGTAGGTAATAAATAAACACAAATAATAATGCCCCAAGGGCGAACTGTAGGTAATAAATAAACAAAAATGAACAATAAACAAATGTATTTCATGCATTTCCTGACTTCCTCACGGAAAGCGTAGCCACAACTTTATTTATTCTTGAGCGCTGAAAACGTCTGCCGCGGAAGAGGTATGTAGCACTAATGTAAAAAGTGATGACATGTGAATAAGCCCAATAGTGACACACAAAAAACAAAGATACAGTTTAGAATATTCCTTCGACGGCAGACGAACGTTTTGTGATAATCGGAATAAACGTGCTTTGATAAGTAAGCCCTTGGGAGCAAGAACACAATGTAAGGGTTACAATAGCTCAACAACAGAAGAAAAAACTCAGTTTGTTGAGTGCCAGCCTGGTGGAAAGAAACTGTTAACCAGTGCACCGCGCAACTTTTTGCGATCTGATATGGTGTCAATTATTGTCGGAAAGATCGTTTGAGTTCTGGATGGCACGAGGAAGTGCTGAGGTTTTAAAAGGATGGATGCTGAACGAAATATTCGCTGGAAGCTTTCGCTGCTTTTTACGAAAAGAATCCGGTGGTTCTTAATAAAATAGAAAGAAAGAGAGGCAGAGAGAGAGAGAGACAGACAGAGAGGGGGGGGGGGGGGGGAGCAACGCTATAAAAAATATCAGGACGGACTTAGCCTTGCCGTTGGAGCTGGCATTGCCCCGCTTGGCAGTGGTTCCAAAAGAGGTGAACTGGACTGACCGAAGTTTTGAAGGAACCGATGAAGCAAGCAAAAGAGCGAGATTAGTCGACGAGTCTGGAGAGGATGAATGAACTTACATTGCCTAAGATCTGACACGCTAATAAATCGAGAATGAGACTATATGAATAGCGCGGTACAGTTTTAGACGGGTTCTGAATGCGTAATTCTGTACGTTTGGTGATATCATTAAGTATTGTAGACTAAGAAAAAGAAGGTGCAAGCTTCCGGAGACTAAATAGACACGGAAGAAACTAAGAAAGAGGAAGGAGAGAGCGCTCGCACTGAAAGGATCGAGATGACGGTCGGGTACAGTTCAACGATACCTCCAAAATAAATAAGTCAATATTTCCTTCTATTTTAACACAGTTCGCATAATTAAACCGGCTTTTTATTTTTATCGTCACCGTGGAGATCCTTCCCCCATTTACTTAATCAAGGCTTCTAAATATATTAGGCGTATTCCGGTTTCTGGGGCGGACGTGAGTACTATAAGTATGCTTCTGTGTTTTCGGACAAATTCGATAAAATCGAAAAAATACTTCCGGTAAAATATTTTAATATTTATATTTACCCAAAAAAACTCAGATTTTTCAGGACCGCCAACTGCTATGAATCCTACTGGTCTTAATATTTTCCAGGAATCTTCGAACAAGTTTTGCTCTACTTCTCTATATCTAATATTTATTTGAAAAACTGCAGGCCTTTTTCAGGCCCTCGCAGTATCAACTTTCGTTTGTATGATCACAAAGAACTTCCGTTTAGCTTCTATTTTAAAAAAGGGGAATCGTCGAACACGTTTCTCATTGAAAAGGATACTTTTACTAAATTCACAAACTGCTGTTTTCAACCTTTCGTTCACTTCACCGAAAAAGCCGAAAAACTCTGTACGATGAAAGAAAGCTCCAAAGAACTCCGAATTTATGGTAAAAAATAAGCACTAAACAACACTCCGCGATTTTAAGCAGAAATAAACTCCGAAAACGCAGAATCCTAATTATAAGCTGGATTTCGTATATGTTGGTGCAGCTTTTAGATTTCGTTATAACTTATAGGTAGGGTTCCGTATTTTTGTGTATTCTTTTTTAAATTTAAGGGTGTCTTTGGGTGTTCATTTTTTCAAAGTTCTCTGTTTTCGGTATCTATTTCTGGTGTCGACCAGAAATCAGGGTTTATCAGGGCTTACGTCGTAAAAGCTATTGCACATCTATCGCGTTTTTACAACACACAATGCTATTCGCGCCAGTTATCACTAAGTGGCCATGCAGAAACAATAATTGTAGCAGAAGGAAGCAGCCTCGCGGAAAAGGGCGGTTTGTTTTCGGGGTCCACATAAATAAAGCAATTTTTCCAGTTAACCTGGGGTTTCATTTAATTCAAAAATTTCAGTTCGGAGTTTTTCAGTTTTACCAATTTCAAGAAAAATCCCAAGAAAAAAGGAAGCCAGACATCAGCACAGCGAGTGGTCATACCAAAGAGAATATTTCGCTCCTGATGACTTCAGCGGAGGCAGTGTAGCGATACGATGGTTGTGGAGTTCATGAAAGCCTAATTTAGGCAACACAAAATATGGATCCTTTTTGTTGTAGTTTACTCGACACACTCGCCAATCTGCAAACAACTTTCCAAAAATATCGCATATGTATTGTCGGGTAGTTTTTCGAATACTTGTTCGGAATTCTTCCGCAGATCTGACTTTTTTGCTTCCATATCGCTAGATATGAAAACGCGGAATAATAGTGTTATCGACTTCTTGCAACCGGGAGGCGGTGATACGGCGTGCTCGTCCGCTCTTTGCGCCCGTCTTGCGTTTGTTTGCCTCAAAATGCGCTCACAGGCTGCTTTTACACTCTCCCCCACCACACGCACACACACACGCGCGCGCGTTCACACGCACACGCGCACGCACGGACGCACGCACACACTGACACACACAAACAACCCGTCTCGTCGAATTAACCACCAACACTGGCGCGGGTTTTACTGCCGCGTCAGCACGCTCTCTGCGTGTTCTTTGTGCTGTCCATCAATTGATCTTCCCCCTTTCTGTAGTACTGTTTGAGAAGCTCTGATAACGTAGCTCTATTTTCTATTTTTCACAATTTTATTCATTGCACGCGGAACGCATTTCGGTTTGGCGGGAATTTGCACACGACGTAAAAGTTAAAGGTGAATACGCCACGTGTCGGTAAATAAGTGAACTAGAACAGCTTGTCACAAATTTCTGGCCATAAGTTTTTTTGTAGTCTAGCTTCTAGGGAGTTGGCCCACTTTATTTGTGAATTCCAGCCAGGTTATCTGCATCTCAGTTCTCAGTCACGCTTTTTGTGACAGCTTTTCGCGAGTAGTTCGAAAATAGTAATAATCTTCTTTTTCCTGTTTCTACTTTACCAGGGCACATCTTATCTCAATCAGAGATTTTTTACGAATAAACAAAATGGTGGCTGACATAGACTTGAGATTATGGGCATGAGAGAGAGAGAGTGAAACTCATGAGTGGGGCCATAGTGCGGCTTAGCTCTCTGCCCTTCGCTGCCCGTGGCATCAGCGGACGTCTCTCTGGAGAACACCGGAGTAAACGGCAGTCGGTCCGTGCTCCATGCATTTTTGAACGGCATCAAGAAAGCTTTACACACGGCAAACGTGTGTGTACATCTCCTTGTTTTAACCGACGTTCTCATTAATTCTTGTTACGAGTGTTCTGGTGTGTTTTTTTAATAATTATTACTTATATTTATATATTGAAAACGTTTTCTAATTCACCAACGTCTCAACCGAGGCTCGGCCTGTTCAGAACCAAAGGAAGAAGAATATTGATCCAAACCTTGTTTACTATTTAATTATTATCTTAGCGTTACCGACTACATTTCGCTATTAGAGAGTGTGAGGGAACCATTTCTGGACGTCCGTACGGTATACGATAGGCCCTCCAGTACGAACTGCGCATGCGCTACCACAGAAGACTCCCATATACACAGTTGGCACCGGAGGGCCCATCGTACCGTATGGGACGTGCAGAGACAGTTCCCTAAAACTCTCTATTGTCTGGCAACACATAACGGTATAGTAAGATGTACATAAATCTATTCTTATTCCAGTTTTGCCTACTAGCATGACGACTTCCGCAGCTTATAGAGAACTTAAGTAGATCGTTCCGATGACTCCGATAACGATACCCGATACTCCGCCGCCGCCTTTGCACATGCATCGTGTTGTTAGGGAGCCTTTCGTGGACCGCGTTTCCCCCTCCGCTAAGCCCTCCGCAACGACGAAGCCGCTACTGCGCCTGCGCACCCATGGCCTTGACTGAAGAGTTCTGGGTATTGTAGAGGGGTTGCGGAGTGTGTTGCGGGAGAGCAAGAACGATCTACGAAAACTCCCTGTTATCGGGTATTGTTATCGGGGGATTCGGAGGTATCGGAACGATCTGCTAAAAGATCTCGAATATCGGGCAACGGCTGCAACGGCGAAGCTTTGATCTTTGAGGTAAATAGTACTTCCATTGCTTCGCTGAAAAGGCGCAACGCAGAGCATGAAGCATTTGTGAGGCACAATATGACACTCCCATCCCTCAGTTCAAAGGGAGTTCAGAGTAGCATTGGACATCTTCAGTAAGAAATGACGCAAAATGTCTGACGAAACTTTCGAGAGCCAACTGTTGCTAAAAATACTCAAGGTCAATAAATGGAACAGGTGGCAACAATAAGAACTTGAATAACCCCCTTCCATTTGTTTCTTACTTGAGGACAATAATATTAAAAGAAACGCCACGAAAGTAACGGATTACTTTTTGGGGTAACGGTCACTTACTTTTGTAAAAGTGTAATTGCAATTGTAATTAATTACAATTTAGCATCGAGTAATTGTAAATGTAATTCCTTACTATTTTTCAGTAACGTGTACAAGTCTGGCCCTAGGGGGTGTTCACATAAGAGTTTCAACAGATATCCGATAACATACATTACTGGCGGTTTATATAGACGCTTTCAGCGAGTCAGTTACTCGAGTTGCCACCAGTCGGCGCGCCCTTCGCGCGCTTTCCGGGCCGCCATAGCCGACCTTCAGTTTCTCGCCGTTGCTACGCGTCATGCTCCGCGTTGTGTGCTGCGCAGGCCACTACCGGAGCTTCGTTTTCGTGTTCTTTTATGTTCCGCGTCGAAATCTTGTATTTTTTTAGTTCTTTTCGATATTTAGGACTTTTATTTAATCATTTGATATTTATATTTCGACACAGCTCTTGTATTTTCTTATTTATAGAATGGAATCGGACAGCGAATGGGTCGACGATACAAGATTATGACGCTTCAATGGCCATCTAAGTTCATCCCATTCTTACGTTTTTTTAGCTAATCAAGGGCAGTCAACACATATTGCGACATATGTAAATTGCAACTGACGCAGTAAGGCTATCACAGTCATGCTTCTCGCTGCACGTGCGCACTCGTTTCCGTAAAGCCGACCCGCATGTAAGCGATGTAGCGGGCGACGCGACGAGCGACGGAGATTTCTCGCCGTCGCCCGTCCCATCGCTTGGTTTTGGGATTTCCGAGAAAACGTCGCTCACCGTCTTGGTCGCTTGCTCCGTCGCTTCCAGGCGGTTTGCCTCATCGCGCGACTGACTGAGCGAGAGCGAAGCGGGTCGCCGTCGCTTATTTGGTCGCTCGCCAAATCGCTTACATGCGGTTTATACTCAATTAATTTCCATGCACACAGCATTGAACCATTGGCGCCTCGATATTAAGTATAAACCGCATGCAAGCGATTCGGCGAGCAACGAGACAAGCGACGGTGCCCCGCTTCGCTGTCGCTCGGGCAGTCGCGCGACGAGGCAAACCGCATGGAAGCGACGGGAGCAAGCGACCAAGTCGGTGAGCGACCTTTTCTAGAAACCCAAAAGACGGAGCGATGCAACAGGCGACAGTGAGAAATCTTCTTTGCTGACTCTCGTCGTTGTCGCCGTCGCTCGTCTCGGCGCACGCCAAATCGCTTACATGCCGGTCGGCTTTACGGAAACCAGCGCGCACATGCAGCGAGAAGCACGACTAGATTGCCTTACTGCGTCAGTTGAAATTCGCATATGTCGGAATGGTGTTGACTGCCCTTTATTAGCGAGAAAAAACGTTAGAATGGGATGAACTTACATGATCTTTGAAGCCATTATCTTGTATCGTCGATCCATTCGCTGTCCGATTCCATTTCATAAATAAGAAAATACAAGAGCTATGTCGAAATATAGATATCAAATGATTAAATGAAAGCCCGAAATATCGAAAAGACCGGTGTGAAGGAAACACGATTTCAACGCGGAACGAAAAAGAACGCGAAAACAAAGCTCCGGTAGCGGCCGGTGCAGCACACAACCGGAGGAACAGCGAGAAACTGAAGGGCGGCTATGGCGGCAGGGTCACGTGACGTCAAGATGGCGGCGCCCATGAAATGTTGCCTGAAAGGGTGGGTCTATATGGCTCCAATTGCTTGGGGACAAACTATAACAAATCACTTTTGTCTAGAGTCGTCTAAACTATGAATGGTTCTGTATTTCTGAAAGCATATATTTTATAAAATGCTTTATAATTATACCTTTATGGACAGTTAGGGAATATTAATTTGTTTGAAGACTGTGGAAATATAGTTTATACAAAGTACTGCTCCAGTTTTATAATTTGTAATACCGAAGCGGTTCCAACAAAGACAAAAACCAGAAGCAGTAAAGGACTTTCGTGGGTAAAGAAATTACTCTCTGCTTGCCTGCGAGGGAATAATAACCACCAGCAGGTATTCTTTTATATTGAAATTAATAGTTTACAAAAAAATTGTAGTTAAGCCAGGAACACATTCTTGCAAAGATTGTGAAAGTCAGCTTATTCAAGGTATGTTCACTCATTGTTAGAACTAGTGAAAACCTTTGAATGAGCAGTTTCTATCAGAACACGGAAGTTGTTTTAAAGTCGCTGACCAATTGATTATTCGGATGTCTTCGTGGTACTGTCGTTCATAAGAATGACATTCAGCTTGTTGCTTAATAGCATGTCCTACGAAATAGAGAAGCTGGATTGCGAACATAAACTGCATTAGCGGGAGAGTAATTTTAGTTGTGACGTAAAGATTAAGGGCATAAATCGGATACTTTGCTTTATAAACCCAATACAAATCGTTTGAATGAAAGCTGTCGCTGCCACACGTTTTATAGTTAAAGGAGCTGTGCAACGATATTCAATTGGAATGTTTTTCTCTCTACACGAGCTTACTGGCACACCTGGGACTCAAGGATACTCACACGCAACGCCATTGGCCAAGAAACTCCTTTGTTGCGGTGTAATTTCAAGGACAAAAGCGATCATTTTCATTCAATCTCTCCTTTGCAAAATTTAATGACGTAACTCGGGGATCGCAGTACACCCAAGTGACGATATTTGAATGCGGTTCATAGATTGGACCCGAGCATTGCGTGGGCACTCGACTTGGGCTCGTGATAATTGCTAGCTCAAGAAGCATTCGGGTAGTGACCCGTGTCCAATCGCTGCCACCACGACAACAGCCGAGCCATAACAATGTCTGGAACTCAGCGCGTGTCCTGCGCTTTGGCAACCCCAGCGCGTGGCTATGATCAACACTGGCGGCATATAATCGGCTCCAGATCACGTGGCCGCTTGTTCTGGCTGCGAGTTGAGGGGGTGAACGCTGCTCGTTTTTCTTAAATTTTTTTCTGGGACTTCTATTGCGTGGGGTGAAAAACGAACGCGTGTTTCATAGGTCATTAACGTTAGGGATCCGTTTTAAGCGGTATTTGTGCACAGTACAAAAATTGTTGCATCGCTCCTTTAAGCCATTCCAATTCATTTTATTATCTTCATAATAAAGGTTTCTATTTATTTTGTCAACCATACCCAAATACACCATGCTCAAAAATGTAAAAAAAAAAAAAAAAGAAACTGCCGAGAGTGATTGTGATTATACAGCTCCAGAAGCGGCATCAGTTGCGCGATAGCTCGTTCAACATTGAACGCCCTAAAATCATTGCACATCTTCTACGGTACTTTCACGGAGCTCTTTTGCTGAAGACACAAAGAGACAAAACTTTCAATAAAAAGTCAGGAGCATGGTCACTGCTGTTTGGGCATTTCGCATGAGCATGCTCTGGCTCGCCGCAGTCTCAAGCCCATGCTAACCCGGCTGTAGCTTTTTTTTAACAATGCTCTATTAATATATAATGTTTGTACAGGATCTGCATGAATGTGGAACCTGTTTACAAATAGGTGTCCGTTTGTGTAAACCCATGCGAACAGTTGCATCAGAAACTGTATATGGGTCACCCATTTACATTAGTAAACGTCTATAAACAGGTTCCAGTAACCTGTGCACAAATAATGAGGTCTCAATGTTGTTGCTGAAAAGAGCTTGAAAACTTAGTCTAAAAGCATGACTCCAAAGCAGGTGCTTGGGGATAGAGATGTACTGAATAACTATACACATCCAAATATCTTAATCTAAACCATCCTCTGTGTTGATAGATCCATATCTTGCGCCAGCAGAGCGAGCTAGATCTTTCTTGAAATGTTCTTTGGTAGGCTGCAAGACACGAAAACAAGAAATCAGAACCACGAGTATTTACTAATGTTATGTTGATCACGTTTCAAACTGTTTGCTAGGGCCGGCCTAATGAACTACAATCGGGAACTCTGTAAGATTAGTGAACTTAACAAATATAAAGTGTAAGTAGCACCACTGAAAATATTCTACGATCTTCTCTACCTGTGCGCTAATGCAGGGGCGGATCCAGAACACTTTTTTTTTTTTTGGGGGGGGGGGGGGGAGGGGGGGCGGAACATTTTTAAGGATACTATTCTCCCATTCTTTCTTGTGCAAGGAAGGTCCACCCATATCAAATTGCCCTCCAAGAAGGGGGGAGGGAGGGGGATCGACTTTGTTGGGGGGGGAGGGGGGCGGCCGCCCCCGTGGCCCCCCCTTGGATCCGCCACTGCGCTAATGCCGTTTAGATGTTCTACGATCCTTTTGATTAAGGTTAGCCGTTCGAAACTCTTGTCAGATTAGTCAATTTAACAAAAGGGCAGACAGCACCACTAAAAAGGTTCCACAATTCTTATTTCATATCTGCAGTCGGCATATGAACAGTGATTTCCACAAGACTAGGGCTCTACTACTGGACAAAATCTAACTACTGTGTTCTCCAACACGACGTGCATAGGTTCAAGCAATCATTCTACAGCTCAGAAAGGTTGTTCAAATTTAACACTTGCATCAGTGCACCCAAATAGAAAGTCTCAAGAGGCGTTTATAAACTCACTGCTAGGCCGAAACATTAATACTCGCACAGATTTCAAGTGATGTTCTTTTGCGCACGACAGGTTGTCGTGCATCGGCTTCTCCGTGCATCGTTTTGCCGATACACACAAAAAAAAAACGTTGTGCATCGGATTCCGAAACCTTTCGTATGTCAATTAGAAGCGCTTATGGACCACAATATAAAATTCCATAGACATACCTACACTAGAACTTTATGAAATATCTATAATATGAGCTCACGTTTGGAGAGTCACATCACACTTGTCGATCGTTGGCGTGCTCGTAAACAATGTGCATGCTGCTGCAGCCCAAAGTTTCACCAGGTGCACACGTTGAAGCGAAACTATTAACCCGACCCACTGCGGCAAAAAGACGAACTGAAGTTGGGGGATAGGCGAAAAAGTATACGACACTCTCAACAGGCGGCACCACCAGAGTAAACACCAGCATGAAAACTCGAGAGCCTGGCTACGCGCGCGTGCTGCTGCACTCGCTAAAAAAGAAAAAAAAAATGTTTTGCTTGTTTTCTTTATTTGAGTGTTATCTTTTTTGGGAGACGTCTTTTTTATTTTCTCTTTCTCTTTCTCTCTCTTTCTCTTTACGGTCTTTCGATTTTTGTTTCAGACGTTTTTGAGTTTGTCGCCGACACGATGAGAACTTCTAGAGTAACTCTTTCGTAGCAGAGTATCGCAATCGAGTCATTCTGGAGCACTGAGGGAAGCCACGGTCGGTTGAGGAGGAAACGCCATCTCTTCAACCTTTTTGGTTTTGTTTCATCCTCTTCATGTCTCCCTCTCCTCCACCGGCATTCTAAAGTTGTCACTGTCTACAGTACTAGCCTCTTTTTTTACATAATGTCGCGCGCGCAGGTGGCCAAGTAGGCAGCCCGGCCGTGGCCTAACGACCATCTCAAGCCTTGGTATAGGCTGGGCGCTTTTCTTTTAAAAAAATGTTTCTGTTGTATGTCATTGTGTTACTAACTTTTACTGTGGCAATAAAAAATAAATAAAAAATAAAAAAAAAAAAGCGCGGCCGTGGCCTAACGGTTATCGTGCTTGCCTCCCACGCGAAGAGCCAGGGTTCGATTCCTGGGAGCGACGTGTCTTTTATTTATTCGTTCTACTTGTCATTCTCGCAACTTCAAGAACTTTCTCGTCTCACCGAGTTACGAATGTTCTGCGTGCCGAATGTTCCAGAAACCCACGCCGGGACAAAAGGTGCTCCGCGTGGCGAGCCGGAGTCAGTCTCGCCCCAGCGTTCGATCCCGCTGTTACGCCAACTTCGACGCTCTGTTTACTTTTTGGTTTTGGGCACAAGTTTCCTCAGTTATTCTTTTTTTTTTCGCCACCTCATCATTCATGACAATACTTTTATACACAACTGTGGTACAGCTTAGCAAGTATTGTACACTTTCCTGTAATATTTTCATCAGTGACAGGCATATGTAAAGAACAATGGCCTTCCCTATAACCTTCTGATTTCTGCATTTGATATGTGATATGTGCCTTCATAAAGCGATGCAAGATTTCTTTTTAACCTTTTAGGCACTTAAAAAGCATTTGTTTTTAAATCTTGTACACAGGACAGAGGATAGCGACGTTGAGGTTGGATAAGTATTCTAGTCGATTTAGTTTTGCCAAGCATACTTTATTCTTGGTGCTTAATTTTTGTACATCAAGAATAACGTCCAGCATTCTGATTTTGGTATGCATTCCTGTGATACTCACCCCCATGTGTGCATATGGAGAACAATGGCTTTTTCTATAACATGTTTAAGCAGTGTTTAAACAGTTCTGATATGATCAGAGGATAATTGGAGTGACATTGAAATTGGGTATTCTAGTCACTTCTTCTCTGACTGAATTTACATGCCGAATGTATAAACACTCATTTTAGTTTTGTAACATACTTTTTCACACCAAGTAATTTTTGTATGTATTTCAGGGATGTCCTCTTTTTTATTTCCCTTTCCACAGTTGTGGTTTGGATTTCAGAATTATTTTTATTTATATATTTATTACATGTTACCAAGAGGAATTATTGTAGGGGGGGGGGGTGAGGATACTTTTGCACAAGAATTACAGACGTCAAACACAGAAACACACGAAAAAAAAAAAAAAAGTTCGCAAGAAAAATTGTGTCGCAAAATTATAACACTTTAACAAATGGATCCACAATGGTATTAAGGTGTAGCCACCAAAATAATTTTCCGTACAAGTAAAGGTATGAAGACACAAAGCACAGTGCTACAAATCAAGCATTCTGAATACACATTCACAAATAAAAAATTCACCTACCTTATTCCCAGCTATCACCTGACAGTTTATAAAAATAAATTATCAGACGATGGAATTGAAATAGTTTCCTCCGGCAATTCTTTCCACTGTTTAACGGTATAGAAGGTAAATGAGAATTCGAATATGTTAGTCCTAGCTGAAAATTCTCTAATTTTTTTTGGAATGATTTAATCTGCGTGATACAAAGCGTGGCAGTTCAAGGAATTAAGATTTATTCAGTCCTGTTTGATCATGATATATTCCATGTAAAAATTTTAAACGGAGGCGGCGTGTTCTAGAGTTTAGAGGTTCCCTAGTCTAATTGACGTTTTAGGGCACTAACACTTCGTTTGAAATGTTTTTTTTTTTTGTAACGAACGTAGGAACTTTGCTCTGGATTTGTTAAATTTTCTGTTCTAGATAGCGTTCTTCAGGGTCCCACAGCACGCAAGCATTCTAAAATAGGCCTCATATTAGAAAGAAAAAGTTTTTTTTTTTTTTTAAATTGGAAGGAAAGTCGTGAAAATTTGTCCTCAAGGAATTTAGCACACGGTTAGCTTTGACCGTCATGTAGTCTACATGCGCGCTCCACGATAGGTTTTCTGAAAACTAAACGCCTAAATATTTTACTTCGTCCACCTTTTGTAGTGGGGCGCCGTCAATTGAATAGTTAAAAGAAACAGGTTCTCGTTTTCTGGTAAATGTTATATGATTGCACTTGGGAATATTTAAATTCATTTTCCATATTTCGCACCATCTTGATGGGCGATCAACATCTTCCTGTAGCTCTAGACCGTCTGGGTATGTCTTTATTTTGCGGTATAAGACGCAATCGTCCGCATAAAGACGAATGCTTGACGTAATGTCTGTAGAAATGTCATTTATATATATTAGGAATAAAAGCGGACCTAGCACTGATCCCTGTGGGACCCCTGATGTTACTTCCAAATACGACGACGCTTTCCCGTTTACTAAAACAGCCTGTCTTCTATTTGTAAGATAATCAGTAAGCCAGTTAATAATATTTTCAGGGATATTCAAAAGTTTTTATTTGTATAGGATAAGTTTATGGGGGACCTTGTCAAAAACTTTTTAAAAATCTAAGAAAACGCAGTCTACTTGCACGCTTTTATAAAAAAAAATGAAGAAATGTCGTGATAAAAGTCGATAAGCTGGGTGTCGCACGATAAACCACTTCGGAAGCCATGTTGATGAGGAATAAAAAAGTTGTTTCTGTCGAGATGTTTTATCAGGTGGCTGTAGATTATATCTACTAAAACTTTCGAGCACACACAAAGAAGAGAGATTCGTCTATAGTTTTCTACCCTATTTTTTTTTTTACCGCTTTTGTGGCAGGAACAACGTGAGCTGTTTTCCATTCACTTGGTAATTTACCGCTTGATAATGGGTTATCAAATAATAAAAATAAAAAAAAAACGAGAAAAAATGCCAGAACAGTCTTTTAATATGCGGCCTGGTATACCGACAGGCCCAGTGGCCTTGTGAGAGTCAATATTGTTTAGTAAATTGAGAATTCCATCTTCACGAAGTTCAATATCAAACATGCTGTCTTCTAATGACCAAAAATTGAGAGACGTGTTATTCACTATAGGAGGCGAGAATACAGATTCAAAATAGCTACTAAAAAGGCTTGCTTTTTCAGCCTCATTATCTATCATCCGTCCGAAGTCGTTGATAGTTGGAATTCCTGGCTCATCATTGTTCGAACTTTTCACGTACCTCCAAAGTTCCTTCGGATTTCGTTTGAACTTATCATCAAGAGATGCTAGAAACTCATTTTTTGTAGTGTGTCGCTTTGCTTTTAAAAGACGTTGTTCGTTCCTTTAGACGAACCAGGAGGCTCTGTTTTCCATTTTGTCCATATCTAGAATACACACGCCTTTTTTTCTTAATGATTGTTCGTTGTTCTTTATTTATCCAAGGCTTACCATCGCGTTTCCTTCCGGTTATAACTTTTGAAGGAATATGGATTTCAATTAAAGCTTTTAATTTATTTTTGAATATATCCCATAGCATTTCCACATCAGAGTGGTAGCTTAATTCTTTGAAATATTGGAAATAATCGTCAAGTTTGTCAACTAAAGCGGAATATATAGTTTCCTTGATCGTAAAAATAAATTTTCCTCTGCGTTTTTCTTGCGGTTTTTTCTTTTGCGCATTTTATTTTCCCAACTACCGCCTCGTGATCGCTGATACCGGGAACAACGGAAGTAGAAGGGATAACAGAACGTTGACTGCTAAAGATTAGGTTTAGCGCGCTGTCCTTCCTGTGGTCTAAGCGTGTAGAAAATGTAACGTGTTGGTATAAAGAAAAGCTTAAGGCAAATTCAATAAAGGTCTTGTAAGGTGTGGGAAAGTTTGTACTGATCGGTAAGCCATCAACCCAGTTAATATTAGGATAATTAAATTCGCCTCCCAGTACCAGGTAGTCGTAAGAAATTGTTGGAAGAGCATTTGTTAAAGAAAGAATGGAATCGTCGCCAGACGCAGGCGGTCTATAGAATTAACCAACTGTGAGAAAGTGGCCATTTCGAAGCGACACCTTACACCAGACTCAAATGAAAATTGCGAAAAGTCAATGGCGGTGCTTTGCAGACCGTTATGGGTCAGCAGAAACACTCCGCGACCATGCCCATTTCTGTCTCGTCGATAAACAGTATAGTCAGGTGGAAAAACTTCTGCACTTTTGATTGAGTCATCAAGCCAGGACTCTGAACCCATTACAATACTGGGCCTTGTCAGATTCACAAGCTCTGCTAAGTCATCAATTTTATTTTTTACACTACGACAATCCACGAGAAGTACATCGAGTTCACTCATAGTTATGGTCTTTTTGAGGACAGTCCGAGGAATTTGTACTGGTTGCTAGATTGTTTTCTCTTTTACTCTCTGTTCATTGCTGTCATAGTAAAATACTTTGTTTCCAATAATTAGTCTGTTGTAGCGTAGTTTAAATTGACTGTTTTGCGCCCTGGCAAATCCCAGAAGCTTACTTCTTTCATGGCGCACGTTTACAGAAAAGTCCACGCCTATAGATATTCCGCTGTCTTTTTTAGCTTGGGCGTCTGCGATAGTATAGTTTGTTTTGTTTTGAACGAGGAAAGATTTACTATGATTGGCCTGGACCTCTCTGGGTTGTGTCTACCCAGTCGGTGAGCGCGTTCCACGTGTGAATGGTCAATTTTTTAATAAATATATTTAGAGAGTAAGTGGTGTTATTTTATCAACACATTGTTTGACCCTTCTTCATAAAACTGCGTGTAGGATGCTACAGCAGGCATGATGTCTCTCATGGCGTTCTCTGGAATGAATGTTTTTATATCCCACAGGCATGGCATCAATTGGTAAGGGAGGAGCAGTCTGGCATCGCACACTAGCCCCTCAAAGACACACTGCGACCTTACGGAACGGACAATCCTTCTGAAACTTAGTGCTGTGTCATTGGAAGAGGCAGGTGCCCAGTGCCAATTTTCAAACTTGGCCCTCAAAAGTTGCCTTTTATTCATTACATTTTATTCCTCAAGAGGTCTAAAATTGACCCCAAGAAGGAGGAGTGCTACTCCCTTGCAACTATAAATTTTATCTCCGAAAGTGTCAAAATGACCTTCAAACTGGAGGAAGGTTACACACCATAATTCACAAATTTACCTCAAAGGGGACATTATTAATCCCCATAGGGTGGCAAAAGTTACTCCCTCTTGATAAAATAGGGGACCATAGTTGATCCATAAAGGGAGCAAAATCCGTTCCTTTCAACTATTTTTTCTCCCTCAGAGTGTCAAAGGTGCCTTGAAAATGGAGTGAAGTTACTACCCCAATTAAAAAATTTACCTCTATAAAAAAGGGTCATT